>NC_083446.1:24668329-24968329 GCF_020745735.1 Hemiscyllium ocellatum
CCCCGTCCCTCGCTCTCTCGCCCCTGTCCCTCGCTCTCTCGCTCCCGTGCCTCTCTCTCTCGCCCGGGTCCCTCTCGCTCTCGCCCCCGTCCCACTCGCTCTCGGCCCCAGTCCCTCTCGCTCTCGCCCCCTTTCTCTCATTCTCTCTTGCCCCTTCCCTCTCTCTTTCTTGCCCCCTCTCTCTGTTTCTTGACCCCTCTCTCTTTCTCGAACCCTCTCTCTCTTTTTGTCTCCTCCCTCTCTCTCTCACGCACCCCTCCCCCTCTCTTTCGTACCCATCACTCTCTCTCGCTCATGTCTCTCTCTCTCGCTCGAGTCCCACTCTTTCTAGTCCCCTCCCACACTCTCTCTCGCACTTCCCCCCGCTCTCGCTGCCTTCCCCTCTCTCTGTCTCTAGACCCCTCTCTCTCTTTGTCGCTGCCTCCCTTGCTCTCTCTCGTCTCCCTCTCTCTCGCCCCTCGTTCTCTCTCTCACCCCCTCTCTCTCGCCCCCACTCTCTCGCGCCCTCCCCCTCTCTCCAGCCCCGCTTTATCTTTCTTTCTCGCGCCCTCTCCCATCTCTCTGACGACCTTCCCCCCTCTCCGTTGCCCCCTCTCTCTCGCCCCCCCATCTCTCGCCCACCTATCTCTCGCCCCATCTCTCGCCCCCTCTGTCTCCCCCCTCTCTCTCGCACCCCCTCTCTCGCCCCCCCTCTCTCTCGCCCCCCTCTCTCTCGCCCCCATCTCTCTCTCCACTCCCCCTCTCTCCAGCGCCCTCTTTATCTTTCTCTCTCGCCCACTTCCTCTCTCTCTCACGCCCTTCATCCTATCTCTCGCATCCCACTTTCTCTCTGGCTCCACACTCTCTCTCGCCCCCACTCTCGCCCCCCTCTCGCCCCCCTCTCTGTCGCCCCCCCTCTCCCTCGCCCCCCCTCTCTCTCGCCCCCCTCTCTCGCCACTCCCACCACCCGCCCCTTCCCCTCTCTCTCGACCCACTCTCTCTCGCTCCACTCTCTCTCAGCCCCTTCTCTCTCGCCCCACTCTATCTCGCCCCCCTCTGTCTCGCCCCCTCTCTCTCGCCCCCCATCTCTCTCGCCCCCCCTCTCTCTCACCCGCCCATCCATCTCGCTCTCGGCCCCGTCCCTCTCGCTCTCGCCCCGGTCCCTCTCTCACTCTCCTCCATCGCTCGCTCTCTCGCCACCGTCCCTTGCTCTCTCGCCCCCGTCCCTCTCGCTCTCGGCCCCGTCCCGCTCTCTCTTGCCCCCGTCCCTCCCTCTCTCGCCCCAGTCCCTGTCGCTCTCGCCCCCTTTCTCTCATTCTCTCTTGCCCCTTCCCTCTATCTTTCTTGACCCCTCTCTCTCTTTCTCGTCTCCTCCCTCTCTCTCTCACGCACCCCTCCCCCTCTCTTTCGTACCCGTCACTCTCTTTCGCTCACGTCTCTCTCTCTCGCTCGTGTCTCACTCTTTCTAGTCCCCTCCCCCACTCTCTCTCGCACCTCCCCCCGCTCTCGCTGCCTTCACCTCTCTCTGTCTCTAGCCCCCTGCCTCTCTTTCTCGCTGCCTCCCTTGCTCTCTCGCCTCCCTCTCTCTCGTCCCTCGTTCTCGCTCTCACCCCCTCTGTCTCGCCCCCACTCTCTTGCGCACATCCCACACTCTCCAGCCCCCCTTTATCTTTCTCTCTCGCGCCCTCTCCCTATCTCTCTGACGCCCTTCCCCCTCTCTCGCATCCCTCTTTCTCTCTCCCTCCTTCTTTCTCTATTCCTCCCTCCCCTCTGTCTCGCCCCCTCTCTCTCGCCCCTCTCCCTCGCCCCCCACTCTCTCGCCCCCTCTCTCTCGCCCCCCCTCTCTCTCGCCCCCCCTCTCTCTCACCCCCCTCTCTCTCGTCCCCCTCTCTCTCGCACCCCTCTCTCTCCCACCCACCTCTCTCGCACCCTCTCTATCGCCCACCTCTCTGTCGCCCCCTCTCTCTCGACCCTCCCCCTCTCTCTCGCCCCTCCCCCTCTCTCTCGACCCCCCCCAATCTCGGCCCTCCTCTCTCGCTCCCCCCTCTCTCGCGCCGCTCTCTCACCCCCGTCTCTCTCGTCCCCTCTCTCTCGCCCCCGTCTCTCTCATCCCCCTCTCTCTCGCCCCATCTCTCTCGGCCACCTTTCTCATGCCCCCCTCTCTCTCTCCCCCTCTCGCTCGTCCACCCACTCTCGCCCCCTTTCTCTCGCACCCTATCTCTCGCCCCCCTCTCTTGCCCCCCTCTCTCTCGCCCCTGTCTCTCGCACGCCTCTCTCTCGCCCACATCTCTCTCGCCCTCTCTCTCTCGCCCCTCTCTCTCTCTCCCCCTCTCTCGCCCCCCTCGCCTCCCTCTAGCCCCACCTCTCTCGCCCCCCTATCTCACCCCGCCCTCTCGCTCCCCCTCTCTCGGCCCCCGTCTCTCCCCCCTCTCTCCCCCCCCCTCTCACCCCCACTCTCTCACCGCCCCTCTCTCGCCCCCTCTCTCGCCCTCCCGCTCGCACCCCCCTCTCTCTCACACCCTCTCTGTTGCCCCCTCTCTCTCGCCGCCCTCTCTCTCGGCCCCCCTCTCTATCACCCCTCCCACTCTCTCTCACCTCTCCCGCTCTCTCTCGCCCCCCTCTCTCTCGCCCCCCTCTCTCTCGCCCGCTCTCTCTCACCCCCCACTCTCTCTCGCCCCCCTCGCCCCCGCTCTCTCCCACCCCCCTCTCTCTCACCCCCCTCTCTCTCTCGCCCCTCTCTTTCTCGCCCACTCTCTCTCGCCGCCCTCTCTCTCGCCCCCTTCTCCCGCGCCCCCCTCCCACTCTCTCCAGCCCCCCTTTCTCTTTATCTCTCGCGCCCTCCCTCTCTTTCTCGCAATCTCCCTTTCTCCCTCTCGCCCCCTCCCGCCTTCTCTCGACCACCTCCCTCTCTCTCTCTCTCGCCCACTCACTCTCTCTCTCTCTCTCTCGCCCCCGTCCCTCTCTCTCGCCCCGTCCCTCACTCTCTCGAGCCGTCCCCCTCTCTCTCGCCCCTTTTCTCTCGTGCCCATCCCACTCTCTCCAGCCCCTCTTCATCTTTATCTCTCGCCCCCCTCTCTTTCTTGCACCCACCCTTTACCTCTCTCACCCCCTCACTCCCTCTCTCGCCCCCTTCCTCCCACCCTCTCTCGCCCCCTCCCTCCCTCGCTCGACCACCTCCCTCTCTCTTGCCCCGTCCCTCTTTCTCTCGACCCCTCCCTCTCTCTCTCGCCCCCTCACACTCTCTCTCTCTCTCGCCCCGTCCCTCTCTCGCCCCGTCCCTTTCTCTCGCACCCCGTCCTGCTCTCTCTCGCTCCCTCCCGCTCTCCCTCGCTCCCTCCCTCTCTCTCTCGCCCCCTACCTCCCTCTCTGTCTCGGCCCCTCCCTCCCTCTCTCGCCCCCTCCCTCTATCTCTCGCTCCCCTCCCTCCCTCCCTCTCTCGCCACCTCCTTCTCTCTTTCTCACCTCCTCCCTCTCTCGCCCCCTTCCTCTCACTCTCGACCCACGCCCGCTCTCTCGACCCCTCCCTCTCTCTCTCGCCACGCTCCCTCTCTCTCGCACGCCTCCACACACTCTCTCTAACACCACCTCCCTCTCTCTCTCTCGCCCCCTCCCTCTCTCTCTTGTCCCCTCTCTCTCTCGCCCCCCTCCCCCTCTCTTTCTCGCCCCCGTTCTCCGTCGTACGCCTCTACTCCCTCTCTCTCGCCCCGTCCTTCTTTCTCTCGCCCGTCCCTCTCTCTCTCGGCCTCTCACTCTGTTTCTATCTTTCCCCCTTCCCTCTCTCTCGTAACAGCCTCCAATCCCTCTCTCTCACCCCCTCTCTATCTCCCCTCCCGCTCTCTCTCACCCCTCCCGCTCTCTCTCGCCCCCCTCTCTCTCGCCCCCTCTCTCTCGTACCCCTCTCTCTCACCTCCCTCTGTCTTGCCCCCCACTCTATCTCGCCCCCCTCTGTCTCGCCCCCCCGTCTCACACCCTTCTGTCTCGCACCCCTCTGTCTCGCCCCCCTCTGTCTCGCCCCCCTCTCTCTCGCCCCCCCTCTCTCTTGCCCCCATCCCTCTCGCCCCCCTCTCTCTCTCGCCCCCCTCTCTCTCGCCACCCTCTCTCTTGCCATCTCTTTCTCTCGCCCCCCTCTCTCTCGCCCACCTCTCTCTTGCCCCCTCCTCTCGCACCCCTCCCACTCTCTACAGCTCCCCTTTATCTTTATCGGTCACCCCTCCCTCTCTTTCTTGCACCCTCCCTTTTCTCCTCTCGGGCCTTCACTCCCACTCTCGCCCCCTCCCTCCCTCTCTTGCCCCCACCCTCCCTCGCTCGACCACCTCCCTCTCTCTCGCCCCCTCCCCCTCTCTCTTGTCCCCTCACTTTCTCTCGCCCTCCTCTCATTCTCGCCCCCGTCCTCCGTCGCTCACCTCTTCTCCCTCTCTCTTGCCCCGTCCTTCTTTCTCTCGCCCGTCCCTCTCTCTCTCGGACTCTCTCTCTCTCTGTCTCTATCTTGCCCCCTTCCCTCTCTCTCGTAACTGCCTCCAATCCCTCTCTCTCACCCCCTCTCTCTCGCCCCCTCTCTCACGCCCCCCTCTCTCTCGCCCCCTCTCTCTCACCCCCCTCTCTCTCGCCCGCCCTCTGTCTCGCCCCCGTCTGTCTCGCCACCCCTTCTGTCTCGCCCCCTCCCTCTCTCTGTCTGCCCCCTCCCTCTCACTCTTGCCCCCTCTCTCTTTCGCCTCCCACCTCTCTTTCTCTCGCCCACGCCCTCTCTCTTAAGCCCCCTCCATCTCTCTCTCGACCCCTCCCTCTCACTCACTCGCCTCGCTCCGTCTCACACTCTCGCCCCGTCCCTCTCTCTCTCGCCCCGTCCCCCTCTCTCTCGCCCCCTCTCTCTCGTGCCCATCCCACTCTCTCCAGCCCCTCTTTATCTTTATCTCTCGCCCTCTCCCTCTCTTTCTTGCACCCTCCCTTTCTCTCTCTCGCCCCCTCACTCCCTCTTTCGCCCCCTCCCTTGCACCCTCTCTCGCCCCTCCCTCCCTCGCTCGACCACCTCCCTCTCTCTTACCCCGTCCCTCTCTCTCTCGCCCCCTCACACTCTCTCTCGCCCCGTCCCTCTCTCGCCCCGTCCCTCTCTCTCTCGCTCCCTCCCGCTCTCTCTCGCTCCCTCCCTCTCTCTCTCGCCCCCTACCTCCCTCTCTGTCTCAGCCCCTCCCTCCCTCTCTCGCCCCTCCCTCTCTCACCACCTCCTTCTCTCTTTCTCACCCCCTCCCTCTCTCGCCCCCTCCCTCTCACTCTCGACCCACTCCCGCTCTCTCGACCCCTCCCTCTCTCTCTCGCCACGGTCCCTCTCTCTCGCACCACTCCACACACTCTCTCTAACCCCACCTCCCTCTCTCCCTCTCGCCCCCTCCCTCTCTCTCTTGTCCCCTCTCTCTCTCTCGCCCCCCTCCCCCTCTCTTTCTCGCCCCCGTCCTCCGTCGCTCGCCTCTTCTCCCTCTCTCTCGCCCCGTCCTTCTTTCTCTCGCCCGTCCCTCTCTCTCTCGGCCTCTCTCTCTGTTTCTATCTTGCCCCCTTCCCTCTCTCTCGTAACAGCCTCCAATCCCTCTCTCTCACCCCTCTCTATCTACCCTCCCGCTCTCTCTCTCCCCCCTCCCGCTCTCTCTCGCCTCCCTCTGTCTCACCCCCCCGTCTCGCACCCATCTCTCTCGCCCACCTCTCTCTTGCCCCCTCTCTCTCTCGACCCCCTCTCTCTCTCGCCCCGCTCTCTTGCCCCCTCTCTCGCACCCCTCCCACTCTCTTCAGCCCCCCTTTATCTTTATCTCTCGCCCCCTCCCTCTCTTTTGCGTACACTCCCTTTCTCTATCTCGCCCCCTCCCTCCCTCTCTCGACCACCTCCCTCTCTCTCTATCTCGCCCCCTCACACTCTCTCTCTCTCGCCCTGTCCCTCTCTCTCGCCCCGTCCCTCTCTCTCTCGCCCCGTCCCCCTCTCTCTCGGCCCCTCTCTCTCGCCCCCCTCTCTCGCGCCTCTCCCACTCTCTCCAACCCCCCTTTATCTTTATCTGTCGCCCCCTCCCTCTCTTTCTTGCACCCTCCCATTTCTCTTCTCGCGCCTTCCCTCCCTCTCTCGCCCCCTCCCTCCCTCCCTCTCTCGCCCCCGACCTCCCTCGCTCGACCACCTCCCTCTCTCTCGCCCCCTCACTCTCTCTCTTGTCCCCTCACTTTCTCTCGCCCCCCATCTCATTCTCGCCCCCGTCCTCCGTCGCTCACCTCTTCTCCCTCTCTCTCGCCCCATCCTTCTTTCTCTCGCCTGTCCCTCTCTCTCTCGGACTCTCTCTCTTTCTGTCTCTAACTTGCCCCCTTCCCTCTCTCTCGTAAATGCCTCCAATCCCTCTCTCTCGCCCCCCTCTATCGCCCCTCCCACTCTCTCTCACCCCTCCCGCTCTCTCTCGCCCCCTCTCTCTCGCCCCCTCTCTCTCGCCCCCCCTCTCTCGCTCCCCCTCTCTCGCCCGCCCGCTGTCTCACCCCCTCTGTTTCGCCACCCCTTCTGTCTCCCCCCTCTCTGTCTGCCCCCTCCCTCTCACTCTTGCCCCCTCTCTCGCCTCCCGCCTCTCTTTCTCTCGCCCATGCCCTCTCTCTTACGCCCCCTCCATCTCTCTCTCGACCCCTCCCTCTCACTCACTCGTCTTGCTCCGTCTCACACTCTCGCCCCCTCCCTCTCATTCTCTCGCCGGCCTCCATCTCTCTCACCCGCCTCCTCTCTCTCTTGCCCCCTCCCTCTCTCGCACACCTCCCTCTCTCTCTCGCCACACTTCCTCTCTCTCGCCCCACTACCTCTCTCTCTTGTCCCCTCCCTCTCTCTCTCGCCACCCACCCTCTCTGTCTCGTCCCCCTCCCTCTCTCTCTCTCTTACCCCTCCACATACTCTCTCTCACCCCAAATCCCGCTCCCTCCCTCGCCCCCCTCCCACTCTCTCTCGTCCTCCCTCTCTCTCGCCCATCTCCTCTCTGTCGCCCCCTCCCTCTCACTCTTGCCCAACTCTCTCTCTCGCCCCCCACCTCACTCTCTCGTCCACGCTCTCTCTCTTACGCACCCTCCCTCTCTCGTGCCCCCTTCCCTCTCGTTCTCTCTCACCCCTCCCCCCTCTCTCTCACCCCCTCCCACTCTCTCTCACCCCCTCCCTCTCTCTCTCTTGCCTCTCCCTCTTTCTCTCACACCCTCCATCTCTCTCTCTCGCCACCCTCTCTCTCTTTCCCGTCCACCTCTCTCTCTCTCACACCCCTCCACACACTCTCGCTCACCCCACCTCCCTCTCTCTCTCTCGCCCCCTTCCACTCTCTCTCGCCCCCTCCCACTCCCTCTCGCCCCTCTGCCTCTCTCTGTCGCCCCCCACCCTCTCACTCTTGCCCCCTTCTCTCTCTCGCCCCCACCCTCTCTCTCTCTCACGCCCCTCCCTCTCTCTCTCACACCCTCCATCTCTCTCTCTCCTGCCTGACCCCCTCCCTCTCTCTCTCGGTCACCTCTCTCGACACCTCCCTCTCTGTTTCGCCCCCTCCCAATCTCTTTCTCGCCCCCTCTCTATCACACAACCCGTCCATCTCTCTCTCTCGCAACCTCCCTCTCTCTATCTCTTGACCCTCCCTCTCTCTCTCCCCCATTCCTCCATCGCTTGCCCCGCCCTCTCTCTCTCACCCCGTCCCTCTTTCTCTCGACACCGCCATCTCTCTCTCGCCCGCTAACTCCCTCACACCCCCACCCTCTCTCTCTCTTGCACCCCTCCCTCTCGTCCCCTACCTCTCTCTCTTTCGCCACCGTCCCTCTCTGTCTCGTCCACCTCCCTCTCTCTCTCACTCCCTCCACACACTCTCTCTCGCCCCCCTCCCTCTCTCTCTCTCAGCTGCCCTCTCCCTCTTACGCCCCTCCCTCTCTCTCGTGCCCCCTTCCCTCTCGTTCTCTCGCACGCCCTCCCCCTCTCTCTCTCTCGCCCCCTCCCTATCTCTATCGCCCCTCCATCTCTCTCTTTCTCTTGCCTGCCCTCCTCCCTCTCTCTCTCGGTCCCCTCTCTCGACACCTCCCTCTCTCTCTCGCCCCCTTCCTCTGTCTCTCGCCCCCTCCCTCTCTCTCTCTCGCCCCCTCTCGCTCTCTCTTGTCCACTCCCTCTCTCTCTCGCCCCCTCCCTCCCTCGTTCGCCCTCCTGCCCTCTCTCTCTCTAGCCCAGTCCCTCTTTCTTTCGACCCCACCCTCTCTCTCTCGACCTCTCCCTCTCTCGTAACCCTCCCTCTCTTTCTCTCGCTATACTCCATCACTCAGTCACCACACTCCCTTTCTCTCTCTCGCCCCTCCTCTCTCTCTTTCTCACGCCCAGTCCATCTCTCTCTCTCGCCTCCTCCACTCCCTCTCTCTGTCGTGCCTTCCCTCTCTCTCTCGCCCCCTCCCTCTATCTCTCGCCTCTCTCTCTCTCTCTCTCCCCTCTCTCTCTCTCTCTAGCACCCCCTTCCACTATCTCTCACTCCCTCTCAATCTCTCACACTCTCCCTCTCTCTCACACACTCCCTCTCGCTCTCGCCCCCCTTCTCTTTTTCTCTGGCCTCCCTTTCTCTTTCTCGCCCCCTCTCTCTTTCGCTCCACTCTCTCTTCCCCCTCCCTCCCTCACTCGCCACATTCCTGTCTCTCTCGCCCCCTCCCTCTCTCTCTCTATCTTGCCCCCATCCCTCTTTCTCGTCCCCCGTGCTGTCGCTCTCTCTCCCTCTTCCGTCCCTCTCTCTCACCCCCCTCCCTCTCGCCCCCTCCCTCAGTCTCTCGCCTCCCTTTTTCTCTTTCTCTTGCCTTCCTCCCTCTCTCTCCTCCCCCTCGCTCTCTCCTTCATCCCCATCCCCCTCTCTCTCTCGCTCACGTCCCCCTCTCTCGCTCTGTCCCACACTTTCTCTCCCTCTACCCCACTCTCTCTCGCCCCCTCTCTCGCCCCCTCCCTCTCTGTCTCGCTGCCATCCGCTGTCTCACTCGCCGCCACTTCCTCTCTCTCTCACCCAGTCCCTCTTTCTCTCGACCCCCTCTCTCTCTATCTTTTTTCTCTTTATCTCCCCCACCTTTCTCTCTCTCGTGTCCCTCCCACTCTCTCTCGCCCCCTTTTACTTTCTCTCTCGCACCCCCCTCTCTCTCTCGCACCCCCTCCCCATATCCCTCTCGCCCCCTCCCTCTCTCTCTCGCCCCCTCCCCCCTCTCTATCTTGCACCCATCCCTTTCTCTCTTGCCTCCTCCCTCTCCCTCTCGCCCCCTGCTTCTCACTCTAGCCCCACTCCCTCTCTCTCTCGCCCGCCTCCGTCCCTATACCACCTTCTCCCTCTCTCTCTCGCCCACTCCCTCTCTCTCTCGCCCCCTCCCTCTCTCTCTATCTTGAGCCCATCCCTCTCTCTCGCGCCCATCCCTCTCACTCTCACCCCAATCCCTCTCTCTCTCGCCCCCTCCGTCTCAATCCCACCTCCTCACTCTCTCTCTCGCCCATCTCCCCCTCTTTCAGGCCTACCTATCTCTCTGACCCCCCAATCCTATCTCTCTCATCTCATCTCCGTCTCTCTCTCGCCCCCTCCCTCTCTGTCTCACCCCTCCATTCTCTCTCTCTCACCCCTCCTCCCACTCTCTCGCCCCATCCCTCTCCCTCTCGCGCCCCCAACCTCTCTTTTGCCGCTCTCCTTCTCTCTCTCTCGCTACCCTCCCTCTCTCTCTCATCCCCTCTCTCTCTAGTCCCCACCCTCTCCCTGTCTCGCCCGCACCCTCACTCTCTCTCACCACCCCTCTCTGTTGCACCCCCTCTCACTCTCTCAGGCCCCCTCCCTCTCGTTCTCTCTCACCACCCTCCCTTCCTCTCGCCCCTTCTCCCCCTCTCTCTCGCCCAGCCCATCTGTCTCTCTCGCCTGCTCCATCCCTCTCTCTCTCTCGTGCCTTCCCTTTCTCTCTTCCCCCTCCCTCGCCTCTCTCTCTCTCTCGCACCCCCTTCCTCTCTCTCTCGCCCCCCTCTCTTTCTCTTGCACCCCTTCCTCTCTCTCTTCCACCCCTCCCTCTCTCTCCCACCCTGTTCCCTTCTCTCCCTCCTCCGTCCCTCTCTCTCTCACCCCCTCCCTCTCGCTCTCGCCCCCTCCCTCTCGCTCTCGCCCCCTCCCTCACTCTCTCTCCTTATTTCCCTCTTCCTCTCTCCTCCCCCTCTCTCTTGCTCACGTCCCTCTCTCTCGCCCCGTCCCGCACTTTCACGCCCCCTCCCCCACTCTCTCTCGGCCCCCCTCTATCGCACCCTCCCTCTCTTTATCGCCACCTCCCACTCTCTCACGCGCCCCCATATCCTCTCTCTCAACTTCTTTTTATTCTCTCTCTCTCCCCCTACCTTCCTCTCTCTTGCGTCCCTCTTTTCTTTTTTTCTCTCTCAGCCCTCCCTCTCCCTCTCGCTACCTCTCTCTTTCGCACCCCTCTCTCTCGCCCCCTCCCTCTCTCACCCCCTCCCTCTCTCTCTTGCCCCCTCCCTCTCTCACTCGCCCTCTCCCTATCTCTCTCGCCACCCTCCCTCTCTCTCTCGCTACCCTCCCTCCCTCTGTTGCCCCCACCCTTTCCCTGTCTCGCCCGCACCCTCGCTCTCTCACCACCCCTCTCTCTTGCGCCCCCTCCCACTCTCTCGCGCCCCCTCCCTCTCTCTCTCATGCCTTCCCTCTCTGTCTCTTCCCCTCTCTCACTTTCGCCACCCTCTCTCTATCGCACCCCTTTCCTCTCTCTTGCTCCCTCTCTCTTTCGACTCCCTCCCTCTCTCTCGCCCCCTCACTCTCTATGTCAACCCCTCCCTCTCTCTCTCGCCCCCTCACTCTCTCCCTTGCCCCCTCCCTCTACTCTTTCTTGCCCCATCCATCTCTCTCTCAACCCCTCCCTCTCGCTCTCACACCTCTCCCTCACTCTCTCGCCCCTTTCTCTTTCTCTCGCCTCCCTCCCTCCCTCACTCGTCCCCTCCCTCTCTCCTCCGTCCCCATCCTTCTCTCTCTCGCTCACGTCCCTCTCTCACGCTCAGTCCCACTCTTTCTCGCGCCTCCCCAATATCTCTCGCCCTCCTCTCACACCCGCTTCCTTTCTCTCTCTCTCTCGCCCATTCCCTCTCTTTCTCGCCGCCTCCCGCTCTCTCACTCGCACCACTTACTCTATCTCGCCGCCTTTTTCCTCTCTCTCTCTCTCTCCCCCTCCGTCCGCCTCTCTCGCGTCCCTCCCACTCTCTCTCGCCCGCTCACTCTCTCTCTCGCCCACCTCTCCCTCTCTCTCTCCCCCTCTCTCTCTCTTGCCACCTCCCTCTCTCTCTCGTCCACCACCCTATCTCTC
This sequence comes from Hemiscyllium ocellatum, assembly GCF_020745735.1. Taxonomy (NCBI): domain Eukaryota; kingdom Metazoa; phylum Chordata; class Chondrichthyes; order Orectolobiformes; family Hemiscylliidae; genus Hemiscyllium; species Hemiscyllium ocellatum. Next base: position 24,679,628 of record NC_083446.1, read on the forward strand.
TCTCACCTTCTCCCTCCCTCTCTCTCTCACCCCCTCCCTCTCTCTCGCCCCTATGTCTCTTTATCACCCCCCTTTCTCGACCTCTCCGTCTCGATCTCACCCTCACCCTCTCGCTCTCGCCACACTCCCTCCCTCTCTCGTCCCCCTCCCACCCTCTCTCATTCCCCTCCCTCCGTCTCTCATCACCCTCCTCCCTCTCTCGCATCCCTCCTCCCTCTCTCTCGCTCATCTCTCCTCCCTCTCTCTAACTCTCGCCCCTCCCTCTCACTCTCGCCCCTTCCTCTCTCTCTCCCTCTCCCTCTCACTCTCGCCCTCCTCCCTCTCTCGACCGCCTCCCTGCCCCTCTCTCGCCCCCTCCCTCTCTCTCCCCCTCCCACTCTCGTTCCCCTCCCTCTCTCTCGCCCCTCCCTCTCTCTCTGTACCCCCTCCCTCTATCTCGCCCCATCTCTCTCTCTCTCTCGCCCACTCCGTCTCTCTCGCCCCCTCCCTCTCTCTCGCCACCTCCCTCGCTCTCTCACCCCCTGCCCAATCGCTCTCTCACCCTCTCCCTCCCTCTCTCTCTCACTTCCTCTCTCTGGTCCCCTCCCTCTCTCTCAACGCCTCCCTCTCTCTCAACCCCTCCCTCTCACTCGCCCCATCTCTCCCTCTCGCCCCATCCCTCTCTCTCTCTCACGCCTCCCTCCCTCTTTCTCACCCCCCTCCCCCTCTCTCTCCCCCTCACTCTCTCACTCTCTCTTGCCCACTCCCTCTCGCTCTCGCCCCTCCCTCTCTCTATATCCTGACTCTCCCTCTCTCTCTTCCCCCTCCCTCCCTCGCTTGCCCTAGCCCTCTCTCTCTCACCCCGTCCCTCTTTCTCTCGACACCGCCGTCTCTCTCTCGCCCGCTACCTCTCTCGCACCCCCTCCCTCTCGTCCCCTCCCTCTCTCTCTCACTCACCCCTCCACACACTCTCTCTCACCCCACCTCCCTCTCTCTCTCTCGGATTCCCCCTCCCTCATACGCCCCTCCCTCTCTCTCGTGCCCCGTTCCCTCTCGTTCTCTCACACCCCCTCCCCCCTCTCTCTCGCCCCCTTCCTATCTCTATCTCCCCTCCATCTCTCTCTCTCGCTTGCCTGACCCCCTCCCTCTCTCTCTCGGCCCCCTCTCGCGACACTTCCCTCTCTCTCTCGCCCCCTTCCTCTCTCTCTCGCCCCCTCCCTCTCTCTCTCTCGCCCCCCTATCTCTCTCTTTTTCACTCCCTCTCTTTCGCCCCCTCCCTCCCTCGTTCGCCCCGTCCTCTCTCTCTCTCTCGCCCAGTCCCTCTGTCTCTCGCCCCCACCCTCTCTCTCTCGACCTCTCCCACTCCCGCACCCCCCTCTGTGTCTCACCCCACTCCCTCTCTCTCTCGCTCTCTTCGTCTCTCTCTCATCCACTCCCTCTCTCGCTCTTGCCCCGCCTTCTCTCGCACCCCTCCCTCTCTCTCTCGCTTATACTCCCTCTCTCACTCACCACCCTCCCTCTCTCTCTCACCCCTCCTCTCTCTCTTTCTCATGCCCAGTCCATCTCTCTCTCACCTGCTCCCCTCCCTCTCTCTGTCGTGCCTTCCCTCTCTCTCTCGCCCCCTCCCTTTATCTCTCGCCTCTCTCTCTCTCTCTCTCTCGCCCCACTCTCTCTCTCTCTAGCACCCCCTTCTATTCTCTCTCACTCCCTCTCAATCTCTAACACTCTCCCTCTCTCTCACCCACTCTCCCTCTCCCTCTCCCTCTCGACCCCCTCCATCTCTCTCTCTCCCTCCCCCTCCCTCCCTCTCTTGCTATACTCCCTCTCTCACTCACCACCCTCCCTCTCTCTCTCGCCCCTCCTCTCTCTCTTTCTCACGCCCAGTCCATCTCTCTCTCTCGCCTGCTCCCCTCCCTCTCTCTGTCGTGCCTTCCCTCTCTCTCTCGCCCCCTCCTTCTATCTCTCGCCTCTCTCTCTCTAGCAACCCTTTCCACTCTCTCTCACTCCCTCTCAATCTCTCACACTCTCTCTCTATCTCACACACTCTCCCTCTCCATCTCGCGCCCCTCCATCTCTCTCTCTCTCGCCCCCTCCCCCTCTCTCGCCCCCTCACTCTGTCTCTCGCCCCCCGTCCCTCTCTCTCTCACCACGTCCCTCTCTCTCTCGCACCCTCCATCTCTCTCTCTCCTGCCTGCCCCTCCCTCTCTCTCTCAGTCACCTCTCTCGACACCTCCCTCTCTGTTTCGCCCCCTCCCACTCTCTTTCTCGACCCACCTCCCTTTCTCTCACTCTCAACCCGTACCTCTCTCTCTCGCCCCCTCCCTCTCTCTATCTCTTGACCCTGCCTCTCTCTCTCCCCGATCCCTCCCTCGCTTGCCCCGCCCTCTCTCTCTCACCCCGTCCCTCTTTCTCTCAACACCGCCGTCTTTCTCTCGCCCGCTACCTCTCTCGCACCCCCTCCCTCTCTCTCTCTTGCCCCCGCTCCGTCTCGTCCCCTCCCTCTCTCTCTCTCTCGCCACCCTCCCTCTCTGTCTCATCCACCTCCCTCTCTCTATCTCACTCCTCCACACACTCTATCTCACCCCACCTCTCTCTCTCCCTCGGCTGCCCCCTCCCTCTTATTCCCCTCCCTCTCTCTCGTGCCCCCTTCCCTCTCGTTCTCTCTCACCACCTCCCCCTCTCTCTCTCGCCCCCTCGCAATCTCTATCGCCCCTCCATCTCTCTCTCTTGTCTGCCCCTCTACCTCTCTCTCTCGGCCCCCTTTCTCGACACCTCCCTCTCCCTCTCGCCCCCTCCATCTCTCTCTCTCGCCCCCTCCCTCTCTCTCTCGCCCCCTCACCCTGTCTCTCGCCCTGTCCCTCTCTCTCTCACCCCGTCCCTCTCTCTCTTGCACCCTCCACCTTTCTCTCTCCTGCCTGCCCCCCGCTCCCTCTCTCTCTTGGTCAACTCTCTCGACACCTCCCTCTCTGTTTCGACCGCTCCCACTCTCTTTCTCTTCCCCCTCCCTCTCTCTCTCTCTCTCTCAACCCGTCCCCCTCTCTCTATCGCCCCCTCCCTCTCTCTATCTCTTGACCCTCCATCTCTCTCACCCATCCCTCCCTCGCTTGCCCCCGCCCTTGCTCTCTCACCCGTCCCTCTTTCTCTCGACACCGCCGTCTCTCTCTCGCCTGCTACCTATCTCACACCCCCTCCCTCTCTCTCTCTTGCCACCCTCCCTCTCGTCCCCTCCCTCTCTGTTTCGTCCACCTCCCTCTCTCTCTCTCTCACCCCTCCACACACTCTCTCTCACCCCACCTCCCTCTCTCTCTCTCTCGGCTGCCCCCTCACTCTTACACCCCTCCCTCTCTCGTGGCCCCTCCCCTCTCGTTCTCTCTCAAACTCTCCCCCTCTCTCTCGCCCCCTCCCTATCTCTATCGCCCCTCCATCTCTCTCTCTCTTGCCTGACCCCCTCCCTCTCTCTCTCGGCCCCCTCTCTCGACACCTCCCTCTCTCTCGCCCCCTTCCTCGCTCTCTCGCCCACTCCCTCGCTCTCTCTCGCCCCCTCTCTCTCTCTTGTCCCCTTCCTCTCTCTCTCGCCCCCTTCCTCTCTCTCTCGCCCCCTCCCTCCCTCTTTCGCCCCCGCCCTCTCTCTCTCTCTCTCGCCCAGTCCCTCTTTCTCTCGCCCGCAACCTCTCTCTCTTGACTTTTCCCTCTCCCGCACCCATCCCTCTGTCTCTCACCCCACTCCCGCTCTCTCTCGCCCCCCTTATCTCTATCTCATCCACTCCCTCTCTCTCTCGCCCCCTCCCTCTCTCGCACCCTTCCCTCTCTCTCTCGCTATACTCCCTCTCTCACTCACCACCCTCCCTCTCTCGCTCACCTCTCCTCTCTCTCTTCCTCACGCCCAATCCATCTTTCACTCTCGCTTGCTTCCCTCCCTCTCTCTGTCGTGCCTTCCATCTCTCTCTCGCCACTCTCCCTCTATCTCTCGCCTGTCTCTCTCTCTCGCCCCTCTCTCTTTCTCTCTCTAGCACCCGCTCCCACTCTCTCTCACTCCCTCTCAATCTCTCACACATTCCCTCTCTCTCGCACACTCTCCCTCTCACGCTCGTCCCCTCCCTCTCTCTCTCGCTATGCTCCCTCTCTCACTCACCACCCTCCCTTTCTCTCTCTCGCCCCTCCGCTCTCTCTTTGTCACGCCCAGTCCATCTCTCGCTCTCGTCTGCTCCCCTCCCTCTCTCTGTCGTGCCTTTCCTCTCTCTCTCACCCCCTCCCTCTATCCCTCTATCTCTCACCTCTCTCTCTCTCTCGCCCCCCTCTCTCTCTCTAGCACCCCCTTCCACTCTCTCACTCCGTCTCAATCTCTCACACTCTCCCTCTCTCTCAAACACTCACCCTCTCTCTCTCGCCCCCTCCATCTCCTTCTCTCGCACCCTCACTCTCTCTCTTGCTATACTCCCTCTCTCACTCACCACCCTCCCTCTCTCTCTCGCCCCCTCCCTCTCTCTCGCCCCTCCCTCTCTCTCTCGCTATGCTCCCTCTCTCACTCACCACCCTACCTCTCACTCTTGCCCCTCCTCTCTCTCTTTCTCATGCCCTGTCCATCTCTCTCTCTCGCCTGCTCCCCTCCCTCTCTCTGTCGTGCCTTCCCTCTCTCTCTCGACCCCTCCATCTAGCTCTCGCCTCTCTCTCTCTAGCAACCCTTTCCACTCTCTCTCACTCCCTCTCAATCTCCTCACACTCTCCCTCTCTCTCACACCCTCTCCCTCTCCATCTCGCGCCCCTCCATCTCTCTCTCTCTCGCCCCCTCCCTCTCTCTCTCGCCCCCTTACTCTGTCTCTCGCCCCCGTCCCTCTCTCTCTCTCACCCCGTCCCACTCTCTCTCACACCCTCCATCTCTCTCTCCTGCCTGCCCCCCTCCCTCTCTCTCTCGGTCACCTCTCTCGACACCTCCCTCTCTGTTTCGCCCCCTCCCACACTCTTTCTCGACCCCCCTCCCACTCTCTCACTCTCAACCAGTCCCTCTCTCTCTCACCCCCTCCCTCTCTCTATCTCTTGACTCTCCCTCTCTCTCTCACGCCACCCTCCCTCTCTGTCTCGTACACCTCCCTCTCTCTCTCTCACTCCTCCACACACTCTCTCTCACCCCACCTCTCTCTCTCTCTCGGCTGCCCCTTCCTTCTTACGCCCCTCCCTCTCTCTTGTGCCCCCTTCCCTCTCATTCTCTCTCACCCCTCCCCCTCTATCTCTCGCCCCCTCCCTATCTCTATCGCCCCTCCATCTCTCTCTCTCTTGCCTGCCCCCCTACCGTTCTCTCTCGGCCCACTTTCTCGACACCTCCCTCTCTCTCTCGCCCCCTCTCTCTCTCTCGCCCCCTCTCTCTCGTCCACCGCCTCTCTCTCTCGCCCCCTCCCTCCCTCGTTTGCCCCCGCCCTCTCTCTCTCTCGCTCAGTCCCTCTTTCTCTCGCCCCCACCCTCTATCTCTCGACCTCTCCCTCTCTCGCACCCCTCCCTCTGTCTCTCACCCCACTCCCTCTCTCTCTCGCCCCCCTTCCTCTCTATCTCATCCACTCCCTCTTTCTCTCTCGCACCCCATCCTCTCTCTCTCTCGCTATACTCCCTCTCTCACTCACCACCCTCTCTCTCTCTCGCCCTCGCCTCTCCTCTCTCTCTTTCTCATGTCCAGTCCATCTCTGTCTCTCGCCTGCTCCCCTCCCTCTCTCTGTCGTGCCTTCCCTGTCTCTCTCGCCCCCTCCCACTATCTCTCGCCTCTCTCTCTCTCGCCCCTCTCTCTCTCTCCAGCACCCCCTTCCACTCTCTCTCACTCCCTCTCAATCTCTCACACTCTCCCTCTCTCTCACACACTCCCCCTCTCCCTCTCGCCCCCCTCCATCTCTCTCTCTCGCCCCCTCCCTCTCTCTCTCTCGCTATACTCCCTCTCTCACTCACCACCCTAGCTCTCTCTCTCGCCCCTCCTCTCTATCTTTCTCACACCCAGTCCATCTCTCTCTCTCGCCTGCTCCCCTTCCTCTCTCTGTCGTGCCTTCCCTCTCTCTCTCGCCCCCTCCCTCTATCTCTCGCCTCTCTCTCTCTCTCTCTCTAGCACCCCTTTCCACTCTCTCTCACTCCCTCTCAATCTCCCACACTCTCCCTCTCTCTCACGCTCTCTCTCTCCCTCTCGCCCCCTCCATCTCTCTCCCCCCTCTCTCGCCCCCTCACTCTGTCTCTCGCCCCCATCCCTTTCTCTCTCACCCCATCCCTCTCTCCCTCTACCATCCCTCTCTCTCTCAGCCCCTCCCTCTCACTCTCGCCCCCCTTCTCTTTTTCTCTGGCCTCCCTCTCTCTTTCTCGCCCCCTCTCTCTTTCCCTCCACTCTCTCTCCTCCCCCTCCCTCGCTCGCCTACTTCCTATCTCTCTTGCCCCTGCCTCTCTCTCTCTATCTTGCCCCCATCCCTCTGTCTCGTCCCCCGCGCTATCTCTCTCTCGCTCCCCTCCGTTTCTCTCTTATCCCCTCCCTCTCTCTCTCACCCCGTCTCTCTCTCTCACCCCCTCCCTCTCGCCCCCTCCCTCACTCTCTCACCGCCTTTTTCTCTTTCTCTTGCCTTCCTCCCTCTCTCCCGTCCCCTTCCCTCTCTCCATCATCCCCATCCCTCTCTCTCTTGCTCACATCCCTCTCTCTCGCCCTGTCCCACACTTTCTCTCCCCCTCCCCCACTGTCTCTCGCCCCCTCTCTCGCCCCCTCCATCTCTTTCTCGCTGCAATCCGCGCTCTCACTCGTCGCCACTTCCTCTCTCTCTCACCGCCTTTTTTATTCTCCCTCTCTCCCCTACCTTCCTCTCTCTCGCCCCCCTTTTTCTTTCTCAATCGGCCCCTCCCTCTCTCTCTCGCACCCCATCCAGTCTCCCTCTTGCCCATCCCTCTGCCACTCACCCCCTCCCTCTCTCTCGTCCATCGCCCTATCTCTCTCTCACCATCCCCCTCTCTCTCTCTCACCCCTCCCTCTCTATCGCCCCCTCCATTTCTCGCTTGCCCCCTCTGTCGCTTTATCACCCCTCCCTCTCTTTCTCGACTCCTCCGTCTCTATCTCACCCTCTCCCTTTCTCTCTCACCACACTCCCTCCCTCTCTCGTCCCCCTCCCACCCTCTCTCATTCCCATCCCTCCCTCTCTCATCCTCTACCTCCCTCTCTCTCTTATCCCTCCTCCCTTTCTCTCGCTCACCCCTCCTCCCTCTCTCTAACTCTTGCACCCTCCCTCTCACTCTGGCCTCCTTCCTCTCTCTCTCTCCCTCCCTCTCCCTCTCACTCTCGACCCCCTCCCTCTCTCGTCCGCCTCCCTTCCCCTCTCTTGCCAACTCCCTCTCTCTCTCGTCCACAGCCCCATTTCTCTCTCACCCTCTCCCTCCCTCTCTCTCACGCCTCCCTCTCTCTCGCCCCCTCCCACTCTCGCTCGCCGCGTCTGTCTCTTTATCACCCCCTCCCTCTCTTTCTCGACACCTCCGTCTCTATCTCACCCTCTCCCTCTCTCTCTCGCCACACTCCCTCCCTCTCTCGTCCCCCTCCCACCCTCTCTCATTCCCCTCCCTCCCTCTATCATCTGCCTCTTCTCTCTCTCTCTCATCCCTCCTCCCTTTCTCTCGCTCAACCCGCCTCCCTCTCTCTAACTCTCGCCCCCCTCACTCTCGCCCCCTTCCTCTCTCTCTCCCTCTCCCTCTCACTCTCGAACCCCTCCCTCTCTCGTCCGCCTCCCTTCCCCTCTCTCGCCCCCTCCCTTCCCCTCTCTCGCCCCCTCCCTCTCTCGCACCCTCCCTCTCTCGCACCCTCCCTCTCTCGCCCCCCTCCCTCTCTCTCCCCCTCCCTCTCTCTCGCCCCCTCCCTATCTCTCGCCCCCTCCCTCTCTATCGCCCCCTCCCTCTCTCTTACCCCCACTCTCTTTCGCCCCATCTCTCTCTCTCTCGCCCACTCCCTCTCTCTCTCGCCCCCTCCCTCTCTCACTCGCCACCTCCCTCTCTCTCGTCCCCCTCCCTATCTCTCTCTCACCCCTCCCTCTCTATCGCCCCCTCCCTCTCTCTCATCCACTCCCTCTCTCGTCCGCCACCCTTACCCTCTCTCGTCCCCTCCCTCTCTCGCCCCCTCCCTCTCTCTCGCCCCCTCCCTCTCTCTCAACGCCTCCCTCTCTCTCAACCCCTCCCTCTCTCTCGCACCCTCCCTCTCTCTCTCACCCCACCTCCCTTCTTCTCTCTCGCCCCCTCCCCCTCTCTGTCCCCCCTCCCTCTCTCTCTCTTGCCCACTGCCTCTCGCCCCCTCCCTCTCTCAGCCCCCTCCCTTCCTCTCCTCGCCCCTCCCTCTCTCGCTCCCTCCCTCTCTCTTTCTCCCCATCTCTCTCTCTCTCTCTCGCACTCCCTCTCTTTCTTGTCCCCGCCCTCTACTCTTTCATGCCGCCTCCATCTCTCTCTCGACCCCTCCCTCTCTCTCACCCGTCCAACTCTCTCCCTCCTCCGTCCCTCTCTCTCTCACCCCCTCCATCTCGCTATCGCCCCTCCCTCACTCTCTCGCCCACCTTTCTCTCTTTCTCTCGCCTCCCTCCCTCTCTCTCTCGTCCCACTCTCTCTCGCCCCCTTCCCCACTCTCTCTCTCTCGCCCCCGCCCTCTCTTTCTTGGCGCCTGCCGCTCTCTCACTCGCCACCAATTCCTCTCTCTCTCACTGCCTTTTTTCTCTCTCTCTTTCCCCCTACCTCCCTCTCTTTTGCGCCCCTCCCACACTCTCTCGCCCCCTTTTCTTTCTCTCTCGCACCATCCCTTACTCTCTCGCCCCATTGCGCTCTCATTCTCGCCTCCCCTCTCTCTCTCACTCTCACTTGCTCCCCTCTCTCTCTCGCCCCCTCTCTCTTGCCCCCTCACTCTCTCTCTCACCCCCTCCCTCCTCCTCTTGCCTCCTCCTCCCTCGCTCGCCCCGTTCCTCTCTCTCTCACCCCTACCTCTCTTTCTCGCCCCCTCCCTATCTCGCTCTCCTCACCGCACTCCCTCCCTCTCTCATCCCCCTCCCTCCGTCTCTCTCGCCCCCCTCCGTCTCTCTCGCCCCCTCCGTCTCTCTCTCGCCCCCTCCCTCTCTCTCTCGCCCAACTCCCTCACTCTCTCACCCAACTCCCTCACTCTCTCGTCCCTTCCCTCGCTATCTCACACCCCCAACCTTCTCTCTCTCATCCCATCTCTGTCTCTCTCTCGCCCCCTCCCACTCTCTCTCGCCCCTCCCTCTCTCTCGCCACTCTCACTCTGTATAACGAAGCCCCACTCTCTCTTGCCCCCCTCTCTCTCTCACCGCCCACCTCCTCTCTCTCGCCCGACCCCTCTCTCTCTCCCTCCCTCTCTCTCGTGCCCCCTCCCTCCCTCTCTCTCGCCCCCTTCCTCTTTCTCTCGGCCCTTCATTCTCTCTCTCTCCGGCCCCCCTCCTTCTCTCTCTTGTCCCCTCTCTTGACCCCTCCCTCTCTCTCGGCTCCTCCCACTGTACCTCTCTCACCCCCCTCCCTCTCTCTCTTACCCCGTCTCTCTCTCTCGCCCCTCCCTCTCTCTCTTTCCACCTCTCTCTCTTATCCCCTCCCTCTCTTTCTCTTGCCCCCTCACTCTCTCTCTCTTTCCCCCTCCCTCTCTCTCTCTTGCCCCCTCCCTCCCTGTCTCTCTCGCCCCCCTCTATCTCTCGCCACCCCTCCCTCCCTCTCTCTCTCGCCCCCTCTCCCTCTCTCACCCCCTTACTCTCTCGCCCCCACCCTCTCTCGCCCCCTTCCCTCTCTCTCACCCCATCCCTTTCTCTCTCTCACCACTTCCCATCTCTCTCTCCCCTCCCTCTCTTTCTCTCGCTCCCTCCCTCTCTATCGCCCACTCCCTCTCTGACTCCCCTCCCTGTCTCTCTCTCTCACGCCCCTTCCCTCTCTCTCTCGCCCGCCCCTACCTCTCTCTCTCAACCCCTCCCTCTGTCTTACCCCTCCTCTCTCTCTCTTATCCATCTCTCTCTCACCCCTCCCTCGTTCTCTCACCCTCTCTCACACCCGTCTCGCCTATGTGCCCTTCTTCGGCGCCAGCACCATTTTTCTCTCTCTCTCTCACATCCCTCTCTCGACACTCTCTCTTTCCCCACGTCTATCTCTCTCTCTTCCCTCCTCTATCTCTCTCTAGCCATTCCACTTTCTCTTGCCCTCCTCTCCCAAACCCTGTCTCTCTCTCGCTCCTTCATTCTCTCTCTGCTCTGTCTTTTTGTCTCTATCTCTCCCCTCCCCATCTCTCTTACCCCCTTTCTCTCTCTCGTCGCCTCTCTCTCTCTCTGTCTCTTTCTCTCTCTTGCCCCCACTCTCGCCCCTTTCTCATTCTTACTCTCTCTCTCGCCCCTCTCTCTCATTATCTCCTCCCGTCCCTCTCTCTCTCCCTCACCCTGTCTCTCTCTCTCCCCTTCTCCATCTCCCTCCCTCTGTGTCTCTCTCTCTTCCCACCTCCCTCTCTTAACCTCTGACTGAATCTCTCTCACTCCTGTTCCTCCTTCCCTCTCTCTCTGACATACTCTGTCTCCCTGGTCCTTCCCTCTCCCTCTGACCCAGGGACTGGGGCTATTTGGGGTGAGGCTGCGTGTGGGGGGTGGTTAAGATGTTGGAGGTTGGGAAAATGGGGTAGAGATGGATTTGTTGGAGGGAGACTGCGACGGCACGAGAGAGAGAGGGGGAGAGGGAAGAGTGTAGGCAGGTGGAGAAACTGGGGTTGGGTGTGTAATGAGAGAGAGGGGATGAGGGAGAAGGTTGAGAAAGTGAGTGTGTGCTGAGAGATAGAGAGAGAGAGAGAGAGAGAGAATTGAGCAGAAAACATAGGGGAGAGGTAATGGTGAGGCCAGACTGCAGTGGGGGGATAGAGGGCGTTAACACCAGCTCCTGAGCCCAGGGCCCGGTGCCCTCCCCTTCCCTGAGGACCAGGACGTGGGGCTGAGTCTGTCTCTCTCCAGCTCAGCTTCTCCAACACAAAGACACACAACAACATCGGTCACTCTGCTGCTTGGCATGCGTTAATCCACATTTTTATTGGCTACAAATGGAAGTGATGCATCCAGTCAGTGGGATGGTGCCTTTTCTCACTGTGAGAAAACAGTTGTGAGAAACATTGAAATGTTTCCCTGTAACCCCGCTGTGGGATAAGGATGGACAAACCAGCGCTCCCCTCAATCTGTTACCATAGCGACATGCTGCTGCATCGCTGAAACACTGAACTGAAATGAGAAAATCCCGGATGGATTGATTAAAATGGGAATTTGATGGATGGATGGATTTGGTTGAAGGGATATTTCAGCACATTCTTCAGCTGCTGCCTGAACTTAGTCTGGGTCACGGTATAAATCGCGGTGTTTGTGCAGCAACTGAGGAGCTGCAGCATGAAGCCCGATTCCTGCACAAAGTCAAAGAGAAACACAGACTGATATCCAATATAATACATCCGGTACCATATAGAATACAGCATTAACGTTGACCATAACAGGATGAAATTGGCTGAGATCACAAACAGTAAAATGATGGATTTTTTTCGGTTTCTCATTTCAGTGTCAGACTGAGCGTCCCCATTGGTGTGAGCGCGGAGTCTCCTGCGGGCTCTGCTGGTCACTAAAATGTGTCTGACGGTAAGAACATTGAGCAGCAGAATCAGGAGAAATGGGACACACGGGGTTAGAATGTTGTGGAGAAACTCGATAAAGACCCAGATACTGTACAATCGAACAGCGTCTGTTGCATCACAAAACCAGGGATTGTTCCTCAGGTAATACCGAGCTGTGAGCATAAAATACCAGAAAATGTTCTTTAAACAGCTCAGCACAGTCACTGCTCCCAGAACCACAGCCGCCGTTTTCTCACTGCAATATTTGCTTTTCAGCTTCTGGCAACAAATGGCCACAAACCGATCATAGGTGAAAGTGACGGTGAACCAGACAGAGCAGTCAGTGGCTGCATAAAGCAGGACGGCGTGGATATTACACACGGGGACGGAGTACAGGAAATAAAACTGTTCCCGATAAACAATGGGAATGTGTCTCAGGATCAGGTCGAGGATAATGACCAGGAAATCCGCCACTGCCATGGCCCCAATGTAACGTCTGACACATGGAGACAATCCACAATCTTTATAAAGCAGGACGTAGATGGTCACTACGTTAACTGTGTGGGAGGAAAACAAACCATCAGCCTGGAGGCAAAGGGACCCGTTTGATTGGGGATCCAGCGAGATATTCAAATGTGTCCCTGTATTCAGGGATTTATTAAAATAGTTGGAGCTGGAATAACAAATGGGAAGGATGGAACTACTGACAAAAATGTGACATAAACCACAAACCCAACCACCCCCCCCCTCCCCAAACACACCGAAACACATCCATAAGTACAGATAGCTTCTAGGACATTCCCACATACTCGATCACTCGAGAGCAGACACAGGTCACTCCTTCCCAGTTCCAAATACGGAGGGTGGGAACATTGCTGTCCTGAAGGATTCTCTCCCAGTTTCCTGAAGACAAACGGAGTTTGGGAATTTCTGCATTTTGGTTTAAATTGAAGAAATGTAAATGCAGGGAAAACGTATTCACCCCTTTAACTTCCTGAGGGGCAACAGTGTCTCCTTCTCCCTGGAACGGGATCTCTTCCCTCGGGATCTTATCGTTTGTTCAATTCACTGACGTCCGGCCGTTCACAAACAATGTCAGGGACAGAACGCTCCGGGGAATGTCAGTTATAGAATGTCGGGGACAGGACGTTCCGGGGAATGTCAGCTATAGAATGTCGGGGACAGAACCTTCCGGGGAATGTCAGTTATAGAATGTCAGGGACAGAAAGTTCCGGGGAATGTCAGTTATAGAATGTCGGGGACAGAACGTTCCGGGGAATGTCAGTCATAGAATACCAGGTAACCCCTTGACCTGTCCATCTCCTTTCCCCCCATCCACTCCACCACCATGATGTACTGTGCACAGGCTGCATATCCATCCAGCACGGGGAGCTGCACTGACCACATGATTGCATTATCTATAAATCTCAACCAGACAGTTTGACCAGCACAGAGACCTGTGCAGTGATCACCTGTGAATTAATCTGGAACCCAGGAACAGTTAACCTCCCAGCATGTAGGACTGTGTACCCCACCTCAGTGCATTGATCGGTAACCCAAGAGCAGTTACTCTCCCAGCATGTAGGACTGTGTACCCCACCCCCGTGCATTGATCTGTAACCCAGGAGCAGTTATCCTCCCAGCATGTAGGACTGTGTACCCCACACCCGTGCATTGATCTGTAACCCAGGAGCAGTTATGCTCCCAGCATGTAGGGCTGTGTACACCAGCCCAGTGCATTGATCTGTAACCCAGGAGCAGTTATCCTCCCAGCATGTAGGGCTGTGTACACCATCCCAGTGCATTGATCTGTAACCCAGGAGCAGTTACCCTCCCAGCATGTAGGACTGTGTACCCCACCCCCGTGCATTGATCTGTAACCCAGGAGCAGTTATCCTCCCAGCATGTAGGGCTGTGTACACCAGCCCAATGCATTGATCTGTGAGACAGGAGCAGTTACTCTCCCAGCATGTAGAACTGTGTACACCACCGCAGTGCATTGATCTGTAACCCAGGAGCAGTTACCCTCCCAGCATGTAGGACTGTGTACACCAGCCCAGTGCATTGATCTATAACCCAGGAGCAGTTATCCTCCCAGCATGTAGGACTGTGTACAAGAGTCCAGTGCATTGATCTGTAAACCTGGAGCAGTTACCCTTCTAGCGTGTACGGCTGTTTACACCACCCCAGTGCATTGCACAGTAACACTGTGTTAGATCCTGCCCAGTTTGGGGAAACTTGCAGCCCATGCTGGAAGTGACAGGGCGTACAGCTCCCACCCATTTACAGCTCCATATCTATATTGTGCCATGACAAGGGGGTGCTGTGGATATGAACATCACTGCCAGAGAGAGATGGCTGTGGAATCAGTTTAAATATCACCACATAGGAGGGGTTTGGGGTATAGACAGAGAGGGGGAGACTGAGAGACAGTGTCATGGAAGGATGTGTTCCCCGGTTTCAGAATGCTGAAATGTAGACACTTCGATAGCATCCTGTAACATGAGCCAGTCTTTCCAGGAAAGATGGGAAAAAGGGATATTGGTGTGAGGTCAGATGATGGAGAGTTTTGGATGAACATTTGTTCTATAGCTTCGTAAATGGGACTGTCTTCAAGAGAATCCAATACTCATTGGGCAGATTCTGACAATAATTTCTCTCAGTGCATTGAGTGTGACAGAGGGGGTGACAGACGAGGCTGTGCTAATTATCTGGTGCTATCGTATTGAACTCACCTCATTAACTACCCACCCCACCCCATGGTGTCCCTCTCATTCAATACCAGCCCGATTCTCCCACCCATCATGGCTGGAGGGACTCACCATCGCCCGCGTGCCCCTGGATATTCTGTGATCCCTGGCACTGGTGCCATCTTTAAAAGGCCAATGGGCCCACGGTTGAGCTTTCTCAGTTCGGAGCTGCCCTGTACAGTTTACCCTCAGCATGGCAGATAATGGGCAATTACACCACGGTTTATCGACAGCAGCACGGAGGTCCAGGTGGATGGGCTAGTACAGAGGGGTGCCATTCACGTCCCAGAGGGGGCCACACCACCAGACCCACTGAACATGGTCTGAGCTCACCACCCAGCTCAGTGCAGTATCTGCGGTCTGAAGAAGTGTCCAGCAATACAGGACTAGCATCAATAACCTTCCCCGCTCTGTCAGGATAAGGGTTACCGTATTCTCTCTGCTCCTTCACACTCACTGTGTACCTGTTATAGCACATTCCCCACCCCCCTCCCGCCGCACTCTCTCTCTCTGTCTCCCTCTCTCTCCCTCTCTCTCACTCCCTCCTTCCACTGTACCCCCACACTAATAATAACACTTCATGGATACAACCCTGTGGACTGACTCCATCCGAACCTCTCCCCATGTCCCCCACCTGTACCAGCACTAACAGCAGGGCCACCCACTCCCAACCTCACTCCCTCCCTTTCCCCCATTCCAGGAGATACAGCCTGGAATAAGACTGAAAGGGCCAAGCCGGTGGTGGAGTTCCCAATATCCATTCCCTCACCTCCCCTCTACCCCCGCCATGTGGGGAGGACCCTGGTACGACCCTGGAAGCCTCGTGTGGGGATTTTGAAACATCCACATCCCAACGACCGAGTAAGGAGCAATGTTCAGTGAAGGGCAACTCTCACTTTAAACCCACTGGCAGCTGTTTCCTCCAGGCACAATATAGAAGCCGTGGCCCTGATGCCATCTCCCTTATTGTCAGTTGGTACAAATGGAATCCCCACGGCCTCGGTGGGCAGGAGGGTGAGCTCACATCACATTGTCACCACCACCTCCCAGGAAGGGAGCACCGAGACTCCCTCTTACACCTCCCCCTGTAAACAGCTCAGATACTGAAACTAATCTGTGAGAGTTACTGCTCTCCCCCTTGCCCTGACATCTTCAACAATCTGTTCTCACATACACGCAGTGCTCTCTGTTCCTGCAGCCCCTTTATAACGGCACAGCCTGTTTTAAACTGTCTTTCTTTATCTTTCATACCAAAGTGCATCACCTCACACTGCTCTGCATTGATCCCCGTCTACCAGCGTGTCACTGTCCTGTTAGATTTCCACACTGTCCTCCATAGACTTTACAATTCTTGCAGGTTTGGTACGATTTACAATCATTAAGATTGTCACAGTGTCACAGTCCACATGAAACAACTGAAATCCTGCCCCACACACAGGAGTGTGAGCAACTGAAATACTGATATATTCCCATGGACAGAGTCGAATAGTTGCAATGGAATAACAAAAGTCCTGACATATACGAGACAGAGTAGATGAAATATTGACAAACCACAGAGCCAGAGAAATCCGGATAGGTTTCACTTATCTATATTCATCAGGGTATAATGGTATAATGTGTACTGTACCTTTAAACGAGGGTGAATGCTGCTCTGAACTGAGAGCTTACAAGTACCTGAGATATGAGAGGATGGCAGACCAAGAAGCAGCATATTACTATAGAGCTGCAGTCGGGTTATAAGCAGTTAAGAGATACAGGGTCTTTCAGTTCACTTTCAGTATTAAAAATACATTGTTGTTTTTATTTAAATAGTGGAATTTGGGAATTCTCTGTCACTCATATTTTAACAGTTTATGAGGCGAATTGAGCATTTATTTATGTTTAGTTTAAATTACCAGATCGGATCTATGCCATGTCCTAACAATTGCTGTGTGTGTATCGGTGTGTCTCTGTGTGGGGCAGGTCTGGCTGTCTCTGTGGTGCTGAAAATGGTGCAATACCACCCTCTTCTGGTCTCCTCACGCCACTGCACCAGCATTGGCAGAGGGTGAAAACCAACAGGGATTCATTCAGAAACGGGGAGGGAGAGGGGGAGGGAGAGGGTAGCTGTTCACAGCACCATCCAAACTGATGTCTTACCCATGCACTGATCTAAACGTTGTAACTGTCCCTGTTTTCACCACTTGCTCTGCAAGTTCATTCCACACAGAAGCCAGCTTCTGCCTAAAATAATTACCTCTTTTGTAATTTTTTTTCCTCGCACGTTAAAATATCCCTCAGTTTTGAATCCCTAACTCTCGGGAAAAGTCATCAGCCCTACAGCTTATCTGTACCCCTTAATATTTTATAAACCTGTGCAAAGTTACCCCTCCATCTCATATTCTCCAGTGAAAAATGTCCCAGCCTATTCAGCCTCTCCTTCTTGCTCAATCACTCCATTTCCAGCAACATCCAAGTTAAACTCTTCTGAACCCTCTCCAGCTTAATAATATCAAGGTCAATAATATCAAAGTGAATAGTCAACGTATTTTATAAGGGTAATGGAGACCAAAACTAGAGGACATAGTTGTAAGGTAAGAGGGGAAACATTTAAAAGTGACCTAATGGGCAGTTTTTTCACCCAGAGGGTGATGTGCCTATGGAATGAGTGGGCAGGATGTCCAGACTGGACACAGTATTCCAGGAGAGGTCTCACCAATGGTCTGTACAACCTCAACATGACATCCCAAGTCCAATGCTCAATGGTCTGACCAATTAGGAAAGTGTGCGAAACACCTTCTAAATCACATTAAGTTTGTGAGATGCACATTTTAAAGAATACTACCTGACGGCCTTGGTCTCTGTCCTACAGCACTGCCAAAGGCCCTACATTTAATTGTATAAGTCCTACTCTTGTTTGATTTACCAAATCCAATACCTCGCATTAATCCAAACTGAACTCCATCTGCCACACCTCGGCCAGTGAGTGATATTACCACCTCCTCACCTTCCCCGTTTAATTGTAAAACGCCTCTCCCTCTCCAGGAGGCCTGCACACTCCGGCCTTGATTTTCACAAAGTCCCTGAGCTTGGTTTTCCTTGTGTGGTTAGAGGGAGGATGGACAGATTGCAGACACAGTCAGTGAGGAGGAGAGGCTGGGCAGTAATCAGCAGCGTGGTATCATTTCATGGTTTTAGGCAGAGGGCAGACACACGTGAGAGTTGGGTTATACTGATCGGTGTTTTGGGACCAGAAATTATGGTCTTTCTCCGTGTCTGGTGTTCAGTAATAAATATCTATTTGAGACCCTTCATTGGGCAGAGTGTGTCTGCAGGATTTCTTTCCCTAATATTGCAGACTACAAATAATAGCGATTAAAGATGTTCATAGTTAATTTCGGTCTTGCACTTGTTTAACAAAACAAAATGTTTTGTGTAGTTCAGTAATGGTAACCTGATTATAAGAAATCCACACCGAACTGAACGCTGCCCCTTAAAATGTGACCCAAAATCTGGGTATAGTAGTGTAGTGGGTAGTGCCCCTGTCTCTGAGCCATGGCTCTGGGTTTGATTCTAATTCCTGAAATTGTTTGGTAGTGTTCCTAGCTCTGGACCAGAAGGTGTGGATTCATGTCCTGCCTGTTGCAGAGGTATGTCACAGCATGTCATAACAGGCTGATGGACAAACACGCAGGAGAATAATGTTACAGCTTTATGGGTATTGCCGAGTGGTGCTCGTGTCCCTACCTTTGGGCACAAAGGTCTAAGTGTAAATCCCACAGAAATGTCTCTAATATATCTGAACAAACTGATTAAACTGGTTTAGAATTGTGACTTGTTGGAGAAAGAACAGTTGTCGGTGTTGAATTTCAGCATTTCGGACCGGGATTATTGGAAGTACAGCCATTCGTGTTGATTGGAGTCACATTTTGCAGCAGTAAAGGTTTATAAAATCAGAACGGTCATGGATAGGGTTTGTAGTCATGGTTTTTCCCCAGGTTAGGGGCATCCAAAACTTGAGGATATTGGTGGAAAGTGAGAGCGGAAAGATTTTGAAGAGGCCTAAGGGGTACCTTTTCACACAGAGGTTTGTGTGCGTATGGAATGAGCTGCCAGAGGAAGTGGTGGAGGCTGCTACAACTACATCATGTAAAAGGCATCTGTATGCTGACAGACCTGCCGAGCTTTTCCAGCATTTTCTGTATTTGTTAAAATATTCATTTTAACACCGGTATCTGTGTTAGCTGTCTGGATACAGAATTGGCTGGCCAACAGAAGACAGAGAGTGGCAGTGGAAGGAAAATATTCTACCTGGAAGTCTGTGGTGAGTGGTGTTCCACAGGACTCTGTCCTTGGGCCTCTACTGTTCGTAATTTTTTTTAATGACTTGAATGAGGGGATTGAAGAATGAATCACCAAGTTTGCAGATGACACGAAGGTTGGAGGTGTCGTCGACAGTATAGAAGGTTGTTGTAGGCTGCAGCGGGACATTGACAGGACGCAGAGATGGCTGAGAGGTGTCAAATGGAGTTCAACCTGGAGAAATGCAATGTGATGCATTTTGGAAGGTCAAATTTGAAAGCTGAGTACAGGATTAAGGATAGGATTCTTGGCAGTGTGAAGGAACAGAGAGATCTTTGTGTGCAGGTACATAGATCCCTTAAAATGGCCACCAAAGTGGACAGGGTTGTTAACAAAGCATATGGTGTTTTGGCTTTAATTAACAGGGGAATTGAGTTTAAGAGTAGTGAGATCTTGTTGCAGCTCTATAAAACTTTGGTTCAAATGCACTTGGAATACTGCGTCCAGTTCTGGTCACCTATTATAGGAAAGATGTGGATGCTTTGGAGAGGGTTCAGAGGAGGTTTACCGGGATGCTGCCTGGACTGGAGGACTTATCTTATGAGGAGAGGTTGACTGAATTGGACATTTTTCATTGGAGAAAAGGAGGAGGAGCGGGGTCCTAACTGAGGTATTCAAGATAATGAAGGGTATAGATAGGGTTGATTACCAGAGACTATTTCCCAGGGCAGAAATGGCTAACACGAGGGGTCATAGTTTTAAGCTGGTTGGAGGAAAGTATAAAGGGGATGTCAAAGGCAGGTTCTTTACACAGAGAGTTGTGAGAGCATGGAATGCGTTGCCAGCAGCAGTTGTGGAAGCAAGGTCATTGGGGACATTTAAGAGACTGCTGGATATGCATGTGGTCACAGAAATTTGAGGGTGCATACATGAGGATCAGTGGTCGGCACAACATGGTGGGCTGAAGGGCCTGTTCTGTGCTGGACTGTTCTATGTTCTATGTATTCTGAATACATTAAACATTTTATTTTTAATGACGCAGGGACATATAAATATATCTTCAAATCGACCAAGACGATTCTCGGCTCAGGGTATGGCACTGTGTATGACAGCAGCAATGATGCACCTACGTGGAACAGGAAATGTGATGAAGACATAGTTTGGACAATGTACACGGAGACCTCACATGGTCCAGTTTGGGGGAGAAGGACATTCCTGTGTGATTCACCTCAGAGAGGGAGGAAATGTCGTCTGCCTGAGAAGAAATGGCCTATTGCACTCTCTCTCTCTCTTTCATTATTCCTCATCACAGTAACGTGTACGAGCTAAAACAAAACTCTACTGTTATTGTTACCATTCTTATTTTTATAGAATCCCAGCAGTGTGGAAACAAGCCCTTCGGCCCAACAAGTCCATACTAACCTTCCAAAGAGTAACCTTCTCATGCCCTTACAGTTACCACTGACCGTTGCACCTAAAGTAGAAATCGCTGAACACTATGGACTATTTGACCAATCCACTTGAATTATACAGCTTTGGGCTGTGGGAGGAAACGGGAGCACCCATCAGAATCTCACGCAGACAAGGGGAGAAGATGCGAACTCCACGCAGGTAGTCACCCGAGGCTGGAATTGAACTCATGTCCCTGATGCTGTGATGGAACAGTGCGAACTACTGAGCCACTGTGCTAACCTGGGATCTCCTGCCAGCCTAATGCAAAGGGAATTCAGCCAAATCCAACTCTCCCAGGATAAAATCCCATTGGTAGCAGCTGTGTGAGTAGAATATCTTCAGAAGCAGAGTAATATTTTGGACAATCTCGCAATTTTTCCTTTTGTCATCGAGTTCCAATAATATCTGGACAAAGTTCTTTCAACGTGAAATTGCAGAGATTTTGTTTATTGTGTGTGTGTGTGTGTGTGTGTGTGTGTGTGTGCGCGCGCGCACGCGCGTTTAGAAAGGGAAATAACGATTCTATATTTGCAATACCCAAACAGTTTGCCATTCACCTTTCCATCATAGTTTGAGTAACATTGCTCTGGATCAGAAACGTGTTGTTTTAGCCAAATGGATACACAGTTGGCTTGATGGTAGGAAGCAGAGGGTTTAGTGGAAGGATGCTTGTCAGACTGGAGGCTGGGTCCATGGCTGTTTGTTGTCTATGATTTGGTTGAGAATGTACAAGGTATGATTTGTAAGTTTACAGATGACACTAAAGTAATTGGGAGCATGATCAGTGAGGAAGTTTATCAGAAATTGCAGCAGGACCTAAATAAGGTGGGGAAGTGGGCCGAGAAATGGCAAATGGAATTTAATATAGATGCGTGAGGTCTTGCATTTTGGAAACTCAACTCAAGGTAGGAGTTGCACGGCGAATGGGAGGGCCTTAAGGGGTATAGTGGGCAGAGACACGTTGGTGTTCAGATGCACGGTTCTCTGAGAGTGGAGTCACATGTAGACAGGGCAGTGAAGAAGGCATTTGACACAATGACCTTCATCAGGCCGGACATTGAGTATGGAAGTTGTGAATTTATGTTGCAGTTTTGGTAAGGCCGCACTTGGAGTATTCTGTTCAGGTTTTGTCACTTTGTTATAGGGAACATTCTATGAAATTAGAAAGAGTGCAGAATAAATTCACATGGACATTGCCAGGGGCCAATGGTCTGAGTTATAGGGAGAGGTTGAACAAGCTAGGACCTTTTCTATAGAGTGTAGGAGACTGAAGGGGGGACCTTATAGAGCTGCATAAAGTCACGAGGAGTATGGATAGGTTTAATGCTGTCAGTCTTTTTCCAATGTGTAGAGAATCGAGGATTAGAGGGGATCAGTTTAAGGTTAGAGGGGAAGGAATAAAAGGGAACCTGAGAGGCTACTTCTTTACACAAAGGTTGGTACGTGGATGAGCTGCCAACAGATGTGGTTGAGTGGGGTACATTAATAACATTTCAAAAGCATTTGGATAAATATGTGGATAGGAAAGGACTGGAAGGATATGGGCCAACTGCAGGGAAATGGGGTTAGCGTGGATAGACATTTACAAGGTGGAGTTGAACCTCTCTGTTAATTAAAACCAAACATCCTTAAAAGCTCACCTCACCTCGTAATCTGTTAAAATATGAGTGACACAGATCTCCTACATTCCACTATTTAAACAAACATTCACAAATTAGTTTGTTAACTTTAATAGTGAACACTAAACAACAGCTGTTCACAAATACAAGCCCCCCTTTTCTTAGCTACTGACTCTCTGTTTCCAACTCTGTAAAAATATGCTGTTCCAACAACTCACATATTAAACACTACAATCTCAAGACCACACAGTCTCTATCTTCCCCGCTGTGTTCACTCTTCCAGCTGCTGATGTCCCTGGGTCACATTTTATTTTACTGCATGTAGGTTTGTCATGAACATGTATCTTTGATAGAGCGTGTTTGAGATGGCCAGTGAGCACTCCTGCTCTGCAGCAGTTACTCTGCTGTTGGATAGAAGTAGCTCTCTCTAGTGTTCAAAATGCCGAGTTGATTTACTCCCCATGATACAATAATTCTCATAATTTGATTGCTTTCCAGCCGTCCAAACAATAGTATTCTAATTCAGTTGGCTTCTGGTATCCTGAGCATTATTTAAACTACCAATACGTCATCCCCACCTGCTTCACTCTATGCTGTGTCCTCTTCAGGTGCTGTTTAGTTCACTCACCTACTCGGTCTAATCTCTCTCTCACCTCACATACATAATCCAAGTGTGAGATATCCGACTTTGGTCCAGTCAATTTAGACTTATTTAAATTCAAAGGATTTCACTTCATGTACGAAGATTAACTCAAAGGAAGTAAACGGAGTAGATTTCTTTGGGGCATCTTCGATGATAAGCAATTTACTGGGACACCTTTATCCCAATCATTGGGCCAATCCTGACAGTACGCTGTTAACATAGTCTTCAGCGTCTGATGCTAACTTTTCAATGCTCCCTGGGATTCAGGATGGGACTCCCTTGATTTGAAGTGCTGTATGCCTAAGCTATCCATGACGTCCTAAAACAGCTGAGCGGTAAAGTGAGACCCTTGGTCTGACTGAATCTCTCTGCGGAGCCCACAGCAAGTAAAAAAGCTACCAACTCCTCTACCTCCCTTTTTGCTTTAACACTCCAATAATGGAATTGCCTCTGGAAATCTGGAAGACACATCCATTATTGTCAGCATATAATGGTTTTCACTTTTCCATTAGAAAGGCGAGCTCCACAATTAATCAGAACCCATGTGAAAGGTTCTTCGAATGCAGGAATTGGCAACAATGGTGCTTTTTTTTGCCTGTGACTTACCTACCATTTGGCATGTATGATCAGTACAACAAAAATCAATCACGTTCTTATGCATTCCAGGCCACTAGAGATGCTTCTGCACCTTAGCCTGAGCCTTCCTTACAACTAGGTGACCACCTGCAGTTAGTTTGTGTATTACCCGTAACATGGTATGCTACCAGTCAAATGATTTAGTGCATTTTGGCCCATTTCCCTTCTGCACTAACCTACCGTTTTTCTCGAAGTTCAGGTTTTTCCTGCACCGTGACCTCAAACAGGGTGTCAGTTCCCTGACCGTCAACTCCTTTGTCTTTTTCTTACGTTTTTCCTTCCTGCTGTAACTTATGACAGTGGGATGTTGTTACTACACAGTCTGGAAAATTCCTGGGTATATTTCTTTTAACTCCTCAGTTCCCTAGTTTTCATTTGACATCTCCACCATAAGAGGTCTCTCCCACCTTGGATCCTATTAAATCGTTCAGAAGAACAGACTGTATTCCTGGAACTGACACTTTGTCACTCACTCTCACTGTTACTTTCCCAATCCTGGTTTGGCACTCCAATGTAATGTTTCTGTCCCCAACCTTAATTTCTGTCCAAATTCCACAAATTATCACACTCTTCAGTAACATGTCAGAAAGAGTGAAAATCATTCCATCTCTTTCTATTAGGGGGCTGAGAGAAAGTCAGGACTGGAAACGGTGGAGATCAGAGTTGAAATGTGTGGGGCTGGAAAAGCGCAGCAGATCAGGAAGTATCTGGGAGGCAGGAGAGTTGACGTTTCAGACACAAGTCCTTCATCAGATAAGTGGGGTGTAAGGGAGGGGGAAGGGGGCTGAGAAATAAATAGGAGGGGTGGTGGAGCTGAGTGGAAGGTAGCTTGGATGGCGATCAATAGATGCAGGTGGGGTGTGAAGGTGATAGGTCAGAGAGGAGAGTGAAGTGGATAGGTGGTAGGACAGCTGGAACACTCAAACTATACAGCTTCAACATCGATTTCATCAATTTCCAAATCTTCCCTCCCACAACCATTTGCCAGATCCAACCATTCAAATTAGCACCGCCCTCTTGAACTGACTTAATTGTCCATCGTCCTTCCCACCTATTCAATCCACCCTCCTGTCCGACATATCACTATCACTCCCACCGACATCTTCCTATCGCCCTCCCAGTGACCCCATCACCAGCCCAGTTACTACCCTCCTATTTACCTTTCAGCCTCCTTGTTCCCCCACCACATTCCTGACGAGGGGTTTATACCTGATATGTCGATTGTCCTGCTCTTCAGATGCTGCCTGATCTGTTGTGTTTTTCTGGCACCTCACTTCTCAACTATTAGTTACTGAGCAGATCCCGTATCTCAGAATATTATAATTTATCTGCCTCCCCTGCACCCCGCCCTCCCAGCTTCTGAGTAAACATTATCCTTAGAGGCGAATTCTTTATAGAGACCAGACACTGACTGCACCTAGGCTGTGCACTCTCCTACAGCTCCTTGGAGACATCGGGTCTTCTTTAACAGTTTCACATATGCCACTGGCATTGCCTCTTCTACCACATCTTTTCCTAAATTGCGTTCCTTCAACCCCCAGGACGGTGTGTCCCAGCTTACTGCAGGGAAAGATCCTTTTCCCAGTGCCTTTCTTAAACCATCGGCACTGTAATTCTGTGTTTCACTCCCTTATAGTGAGAACACAATAGGACTTTCACCTCCTTTCAACCCCCTTGGGCTTCTTTTTCCACCTACAGTAAACTATTGTGCGCTACTGTTCGCTTTGTAGTGTGTGATCCCCCCTTCTCCTAGTTTCTGTCCTTCACAGGATGAAACTCCTCCCAGAAGCTAAATTTCATCTCATGCACCAATGCATAATTTACCTGCCATTTCTGCCGCGTTTCTCACTTCTTGAAATTTCTATTCACTCACATGAATTTTTACCATCTCTGGAAGTGAGTCTTTAAACTCCTCCAGCAGAATAATCTCCCTTCGAGCCTCACAGATCTTATTCATTTTTAAGGACATCACCCATCTGTCAAAATGACTGTGGTTAATTTTTTCAAACTCAACATAAGTCTGACCTGGTTTCATCTCTATGTTTCTGAACCTCTGCCTATATTCTTCTAGTACCAATTCATAACCAACCAAAATAGCCAATATGATATCTGCATAATCACTTGACCCCTCATCTGCCAATGCTGAAAATACCTCACTTCTATGCCCACCAGTGCAGTCTGAATGAGCGTTACCCACAAGTTCACTGGACACACCGTCTGCCGAGCCATTTTGTTTTTCAAATGAAATCAAAACAGATATTGACATTTTTCTCACAGAAATATGACAATGTATTATCATAGCTGTATACATCCCTTCATGTCTATCCTGTTAATTTAACTTTCTTGTCTAATTCCCAACTTCCGAATTTCAAATTTTCTCTCTCTTTTCATCACTTTCACTTTCCCTTTGTTCTCTCTCTGTTTCTGTCCCTATTTTCACCTTCTAACTCCAGTTGCCATATTTGCAATTTAAGTTTTTCTAACTCTACTGCAGTTGCCTATTTCTCTGACACACCAAAGTGCTTGACCATCTCCG
Source organism: Hemiscyllium ocellatum (assembly GCF_020745735.1). Lineage (NCBI taxonomy): Eukaryota > Metazoa > Chordata > Chondrichthyes > Orectolobiformes > Hemiscylliidae > Hemiscyllium > Hemiscyllium ocellatum. Next base: position 24,705,123 of record NC_083446.1, read on the forward strand.
TTACAATTTCAGCTTTCCTTTTGTCCCTGGTTAAATCTAATTCCAACCTATTTGCTCATTCTAAAAATATTCCTTCTTCTGATTTTGGAAGCTTCCTTGGCAAATTTAGGAACCTCTTTTGTAATGTTAAAAAACAATTCTTTCATTTTTACTTTACAAGCACAAGTTAACGAAATTAGATGAATTTTCCCAACGGTTTTATTTGAAGATCTAGGTCACTAATTGCAATGTGTTGGAATCTGCTGGGACCTTTTGTAGCACAAATCTGTTCAAGTCTGTCCAAGTCCCCAGCAAGGCCCCAAACTGTTATGACATCAATGCCGAACCCGTCTGTTAATTAAAACCACACACCCAGAAAAGCTCACCTCGCATCTTAATCTGTTAAAACATGAGCGATAGAGAACTCCTAAATTCTACTAATTAACGAAAAATAACAAATTATATGTATGCAAGTTAGCTCACTGAGCATGAATATTTGTTTTCAGACGTTTCCTCATCATGATTAGGTGACATCATTAGTGAGAGTCGCCGCTGAAGCACTGGTGGTATGTCCCATCTCTTGATCGGTTCTTCTTCCTTAAGGTGGGTGATGTCATTCCTTTTTTTTTATTACAAGAGAAGGTAGATAGGATCTAAATTGATGCATTTATTGATGGACTTCTGGTTAGAATGCCATTTCTCTGAGAACGTCCTTGCGTGTTTTAGTATGTGTGTGTGTTGTTCCAGTCAAACTGATGCCCTTCTTTGTCTGTATTATGGAATATAGTGATAGTGGGTCATGTCTTTTGGTGACCAGTTGGTGTTTATGTATCCTGCTAACATGACAACAGGACCATTTCAATGGCGGAAAAATGATTTTGTATAGATTGTTTAATCAATGTGTGTGTGTGCAGATATTTTTCATATGTGCACAACATATTCTGAATGAACAACGGAGACACAGTTATTGAAAAATGTTGCACATGATGTATAAAATTAATAAAAAAATATTTGATGGTCATCTAATGTGATATGTTTCCCTTGTCGCAATGTTCCCTCCTTTTCTGGAATTCTCTACTCTAATTTCTCATTCTTATCAGGTTGTGTGTTATACATTCTTTCTACTAGTTTTCCAACGTATTTCAGTTAATCCCCTTTCTAGTGGGACTTCAATATATTGGCCTGCTGGGTTCTTTCCAAAGCTAGTGTCTGTCATAGTATTGGAGATTAAAATTCTCCCATCAGACCCAGCATTTGAACACATTACTCTGTTGTAAAGGCACTGTACAAATGACCACAGCACACAGGAATTGCCAAAACATTGTGGGACGTGCATCTACTTCTTTCAATAATCTAGTTTACTCATTTTTCATATATACCCATTTATATCCTCTCTCACGTTCTCTCTTTGTATCCAGATAAGAAATTTGCCAATTTTTCTTTATGTCCCATCTCTCAAAACACATTATTTCGATTTATATCTATTGCTCTCTTCTTGACGTAATGTGATTATAATTGAACAATGTCACGACAAAGACATGAGGGAGGAGCTGGCCAGATTTAATTGGAAGGGGAGCCGAGCAGGGAAGACCACGGAGCTACAATGGCAGGAATTTATGTTGGATAATTCGGAGGATATCAGAAATTCCCCCCAAAAAGATGAAACATACTCATGGGAGGACAAGGCAGCCATGAGTGATAAGGCATCGAACCAAAAGAGAAAACATACAATGTGGTGAAGATGATTGGGAATTCAGAGAATTCATTGGCTCTGAAACTACATAAGGCTGGCATCACTGACACTACAGCGCTCTTAATCATGGTCAGGGTGAGAAACAGAGGGAAACACATTCAATTTAAACACAGAAGATGATATTACTCAAGGAAAAAGATTCAGATGAATTAAATAATTGAATTAAAATCAGTTACATGTTTTTATGGAATGTGTCAGATTGGAAACATGACCTCAGCAGAATGAGAATATGAAAATGCAAGTATTTCCACATCAGAAACCAGAGTAGGTCACTGAGTACAGGGCTGATGGGTGAAAGGGTTTCGATGTGGACTGGGGGACAGACAGCAGAATTGCATTGCAGATATTGCAGCTCAAAACTGTGTATTCATGTAGTGCTGTAGAACACAGCAACACGAGATGCAGAACACCATTCAACTTACCCAGGGATAATCTCCTCAGTCTGCCATTACAATCAACACGATCTATGTATCAGTAATGACTGTGGGTGAAAAAGTCAGTATCAGAACCAGGTGAACCTAAACCTGCTTTTCGCATCAGAGAGCGTCGGGAGCTGGGCGGAAGTGAAGTCAGAGCGCAAAGCCAGTCGGGAAGGTAAGTGAATGTTATTTGAGTGGAAGTGATTACGTCACAGTTGAAGAGGGTGAAGACATGACTGCCAAGCTGGTTCAGTGTGCTACGTTCTTGATGTGGGAGGTCAATGACTGGTGTGTCTGGCTCGTTTAAGTGTGGAAAGTGTGTGCACGTTCAGCTATTGACAGAGCATATTGCAGCGCTGATGAAAGAACTCGAGGACCTTAGGCTCATCCGAGAGAACGAGATCTTTCTGGACAAGACCTTCATTGAGGTTATTACTCCAATCGGAGCAGAAGAGAGCAGACGATGAGGAAAGCAGAGAAGAGACAGGAGCAAGACACCCCGGGGGAAGTACCTGTCAGGAACAAGTTGAATCTTTTGGAAACAGTGGAGACAGATGACACTGCCAGTCCGTGAGGCGGCCATGTCTGTCAATCAAACGTTGGTGTGGAGACAGAGCGGAAGAGTCGGACATCGGACAGAGTCGTGGTAATAGGGGACTCCATCGTGAGAGGAACCGACCGGGGTTTTGGTGGCAGCAGACGGAACTTAAGGATGGTGTATTGCCTTCCTGGTGCCAGGGTTAAAGACATCACAGACAGAGTGCAGGAAATCCTCAAGGACGAGGGTGAAGAGCCAGAGGTAGTGTACATGTCGGCACAAATGATGTCGAGAAGAAGAGGTGGAACATACTACAGCGGGACTTCGGAGAACTAGGAAGAAGGCTGAAAATCAGGACGTCCAAGGTGGTTATCTCCGGTTTGCTTCCAGTTCCTAGGGCTGGTGAGGCCAGAAACAGAGAGATAATGGCCTTGAACGTGTGGCTGGGGAACTGGTGCAGGAAGCAAGGATTTAAATTCTTGGATCACTGGGGTGTGTTTTGTGGTAAGCATAAATTCTACAAGAGAGACAGTTTGCACCCTAACAGGTTATGGACCAGCATTCTGGCAGGCAGGTTTGCTACTGCAACACAGCTACGTTTAAACTAAATAGCGGGGGAGGGGGGGTGGGGACAAACTGGATGTTTAAGAAGGAAATTGGAGGGAAAGTTAGAACAAGGGAAGTCAAGAAAGACAACTGTATCAATGAGGCAGAAAACTCTGAAAGGGATCATGCTGTAAGGTTGACTGAAATAGGAGTTGTTGGGAAAGGTGAGGGCAGTAACAAATTAAAAATACTATATATCAATACACGAAGCATTAGAAATAAAATGGATGAGCTTGAGGCTCTTTTGGAAATTGGCAGATAGGATATTGTGGGGATAACTGAGACGTGGCTTCAAGTGGACAGGGCCTGGGAAATGAACATTCAAAGCTACACGTAAGGACAGACTGACGGGAAGAGGGGGTGGGGTGGCCTTGATGGTAAGGGACGATATTCAGTCCCTTGCGCGGGGGGAACCTAGAATCAGGGGATGTAGAGTCAGTGTGGATAAAGCTGAGAAATACTAAGGGTACAAAGACCTGCTTGCGAGTTATCTATATGCCCCCAAACAGTAGTCTGGATGTTGGATGTAAGTTAAATCAGGAGCTGAAATTGGACTATTGCAAAGATGTTACTATATTTGTTTCAACATGCAGGTAGACTGGGAGAATCAGAATGTATTGGACCTCAAGAAAGAGACTTTGTGGAGTGCCTCAGAATTGGATTCTTAGAATATCTGCTGCTGGAGTCGAACTGGGAGAAGGCAATTCTGGATCTGGTATTGTGCAACGAACCAGAATTGGTCAGGGACCTCGAAGTGAAGGAGCCATTGGGAAGCAGTGACCATAATACAATAAGCTTCAATCTGCAATTTGAGAGGGAGAGGTTACAGTCCGAAGTGACAGTACTTCTGTTGAATAAAGAGAACTATGGAGCTATGAGGGAGGAGCTGGCCAAAGTTCAATGGTGCAATATATTAGCAGGGATGACAGTGGAGAAACAATGGCGGATATTTCTGTGTATAATGCAGAAGTTGCAGGATCAGTTAATTCAAAAAAGGAAGAAAGATCCTAGGAGCAGGCATGGGTGGCTGTGGCTGAGGAGGGAAGTTAAGAAGCATATAAAGGTAAAAGAGAAAAAGTACAACATGGCAAAGATAAGTGGGAAAACGGAGGACTGGGATGCTTTTAAAGAACAACAGAGGATTGCTAAGAAGGAAATATGCAGCGAAAAAATGAGGTACGAAGTAAACTGGCCAATAATATAAAGGAGGAGAGTGAAAGATTTTTTGGGGCCGTGAAAGGCAAAAAAAAAAATGGTTAAGACTAAAATTGGGCCCTTGAAGACAGAAACAGGGGAATATATTACGGGTAACAAAGAAATGGCAGAAGAATTGAATTGGTACTTCAGATCTGTGTTTACTGGGGAAGACACAAGCAATCGCCCTGGGGTAATAGTGGCTGAAGGACCTGAACTGAAGGGAATTTATATTTGCCAGGAATTGGTGTTGGAAAGACTGTTAGGCCTGAAGGTTGATAAGTCCTCGGGGCCTGATGGTCTACATCTCAAGGTACTGAAGGAGGTGGCTCGAGAAATCGTGGATGCATTGGCGATTATTTTCCAGAGTTCGATAGATTTGGGATCAGTTCCTGCGGATTGGAGGGTGGCTAATTTTATACCACTTTTTAAGATAGGTGGGAAGGAGTAAGAAGGAAATTATAGACCTTCTTAGTCTGACCTCAGTGGTTGGAAAGATGCTGGAGTCCATTATAAAGGATAAAATTACAACACATCTGGATAGTAGTAACAGGATAGGTCAGAGTCAGCATGGATTTATGAAGGGGAAATCATGCTTGACTATTCTTCTGGAATTTTTTGAGGATGTAACTCTGAAGATGGACGAGGAAGATCCAGTAGATGTAGTGTACCTGAACCTTCAGAAAGCTTTTGATAAAGTCACACATAGTAGGTTAGTCAGCAAAATTAGGATGCATAGTATTGGGGCAAAGTACTAACTTGGATTGGTTGGCTGATAGGAAACAACGAGTAGTGTTAAATGGCTCCATTTCAGAATGGCAGGCAGTGACCAGTGGGATACTGCAGGGATCAGTACTGGGACCGCAGCTTCTTACAATATATGTTAATGATATAGAACATGGTATTAGTTATAACATTAGTAAATTTGCTGATGATACTAAGCTGGGTGGCAGGGTGAAATGAGATGAGGATGTTAGGAGATTACAGGGTGACCTGGACAAGTTAGGTGAATGGTCAGATTCATGGCAGATGCAGTTTAATGTGGATAAATGTATAGTTATCCACTTTGGTGGGAAGAACGGGAAGGCAGATTACTACCTAAATGGAATTAATTTAGGTAAAGAGACAGTACAGAGAGATCTGGGTGTTGTTGTACACCAGTCAAGGAAAGTAAGCATGCAGGTACAGCAGGTAGTGAAGAAGGCTAATAGCATGCTCGCCTTTGTAACAAGAGGGATTGAATATAGAAACAAAGAGGTTCTTCTGCACCTGTACAGGGCCCTGGTGAGACCACACCCGGAGTACTGTGTGCAATTCTGGTTTCCAAATTTGAGGAAAAACATTCTGGCTATTAAGCGAGTGCAGCGTAGGTTAACGAGGTCAATTCCTGTAATGGCGGGATAACCTTACACTGAAAGATTGAAGCGACTGGGCTTGTATACCCTTGAGTTGAGAAGACTGAGAGGGGATATGATTGAGACATATAAGATTATTAAAGAATTGGACACTCTGGAGGCCGCAAACATGTTTCCACTGATGGGTGAGTGGCAAACCAGAGGACACAGCTTACAAATATGGGGTAGACCATTTCGGATAGAGATGATGAGAAACGTCTTCACCCAGAGAGTGGAGACTGTGTGGAATGCTCTGCGCCAGAGGGCAGTGGAGGCCCAGTCTCGGGATTCATTGAAGAAAGAGTTGGATAGAGCTCTCAAGAATAGTGGAATCAACGGTTATAGAGATAAGGCAGGATTAAGGATGATCAGCCATGATCATATTGAATGGTGGTGCAGGATCAAAGGGCAGAATGGCCTCCTCTTGCATCTATTGTCTGTTGTCTATTGATGCTAACCCATTAATGTTACCGCACTTGAGCCACAGATCTGATAAAAGCCCTGCAGTCCTGCCACATTCAGTTATAACTGGTGATGGATAATTAAACAAATGACTGGAGGAAAGGGATCCACAAACATCCCCATCCTAGATAATGGATCAGACCTACATACCAGTGTAAAAGACAAGGATGTATTATCTGCGCCATCCTCAGCCAGAAGTGCTGAGTCAATGATCCACCTCACTCTCGCCATGATGACCACAGAATCACAGATGCCAGTCTTTAATCAATCTGATTCTCTGCCCCTGACATGAAGAAAGAGCTGAACACAGTAGATAGGACACAGGCAGTGGGCCCTGACCCCATTCCTGTAATAGGACTGAGGACCTGTGTTGCACAACAAGCCGTGTCCCTGGGGAAGCTGATTCATTCCAATTCCAAATCTGACATCTCCCTGGCAATGTGGAAAATTACTCTGCTAAGTCCAGTCCCCTAAGAGAAGAATAATTACAATTTGACCAATTACCATTCCCTCGGGACAGTCACGATAGTCAAGTTGGTGGGAGTTCTTTTTGACAGAGCTGTCAAGCAGCACAGAAATAACCACCTCAGTTTTGTCTCTGATAGGTCCCCATGTAGAGATGGGGCTGCTGTGGAAATGTCATTGGATTACTAATCCAGACCAGGCTAATGGTATGGCAGCGGGTGGAAGTTTAAAATAATTTAAAAAATATTAAGGTGCAAAATCTGGTGTCCGTAATATGACCTTGAAGCCAATATCGAATGTAAACACGAATTTGCTTCCCCAATGGACTTTCAGGAAGTAAATCTCCTGTGCTTTCCTGGTCTGTCCTAAACGTGACTCCAGACACACCGATATATGATAAACGTTTCAATGGTCTCTGAGTCGGCCAAGCAAGATAATCTATTGTTTCAAACTACTCCGAGCTCTTAAAGGATAAAACCAGACAGAACACCCGGCACCAGACTCGGTATCGGAAAAGGGAACGGTAAACACAATCCTGTCGATCCTGCAGAGACCTCCTTCCTTCTGAGAGTTTGTGACAACTTTCCCACAGACTACACAGAAACACCGGTAAAGGACGATGCCATAAAACACATTGAGCCTCCTCTATTCTAGTTCATGTTCAAACATCTCCTCAATAGACCTATCCCACAATATGAATATACCCATTAATGTGAGTAACCTTGGAGAGTTATAAAATAGGAAATGCAGTACTCCCTTTAGTCCATCAAGTTTGCTACCCAATGCAATATAATGATGGTTGGCCCTTTATTTCCACACCGTACTCCTGCTCTCCCACCATCCCTTTACTGTCTCTAAGTCCTTATTTATATGCAGTGTCTTGGCTACCATGTGTGAGCGAATTCCCCAGTGTCACCAGTGTCTGAGTGCAGACATTTATTCTCATCTCAATGCAGAGTGTCCTGCCTGTATCTAATACTTTGGCCCCTTGTTTAAAATCTACCAGTCAGTTGAATTATCATTCTTGCTTCCAATCTGTCTCACCCTGTCAGAGTGTTACATATGTTACTGAAATCTCCACTCATTTTCATAAAGCCCATGGAATACCGGCCCAGTTGCCCCAAATCCTGCTCCCACAAAAAGCCTGTCATCCCAGAGATCAGTCTGGTCATCCTTCACTGCACTCCCTCAATGTCAGGTTTGTCCTTTATTAGGGAAGGAGACCAATACTGCACAATGTTCGAGATTGGGTCTCACTAAAGCCCTTTGCAGCTGCAGTAAGAAGCCCTTATTTCTGGTCTCAAATCTTCCTGAAATGAAGGTCAATGCATCAGTTACCTTGCTAACTGCTTTCTGTAGCTGCAATATTGCTTTCAGTGACTGGTGTACAAGGAGATCCAAATCCTTTTCAATGTTACAACTCCCCCTTGGAGGGTCTACGTATACTGGACAGCGTGACAATGCCATTCCCAGTATTGACCACTGGGTTGAGAAAGCACTGCGCTGCAGCGACCTCGGAACGCTGCTCAGAAGGAAACAACAAAAAGGAGCATACATCGCTTTGTAGATCAACATGGTTCAAACATATGCTGCCAATCTCTTGTTCCCACCAAAGGGCACACCGTCACCTCTACCCATCTTGCTTCCATTGCCGTGTATTTGCCCATTCACTCCACTTGTCTCAGTCACCTTGGAGCTTTTTTACAACCACCTCGCCCACTCACAATCCCACATCCTTTAGTGTTGTCAGCAGGCTGGGATTTGATTCCCGCAATCAAATGTTTAATGCGTATTGTGAACAGCTGGTGCTCGAGCACCGATCCCTACAATACCTCAGCAACCTTCCTCTGTTAATTTTATTTTTCTGATTTAGAGTATTGTGGATGAAACGACACTCAAACTGGCTGCTTTGCCTTGGATGTTATCAAGCTTCTTGAGTGTTGTTGGGTCTGCAATCATCCAGAAAAATGAGGAGTACTCTATTACACTTCTGACTTATGCATTGTAGATAATGTACAGGCTTTTGGAAGTCAATATGTGAGTTACTCGCCGCAGTATTCCTAGCTTCACACCTGCTTTTGTAGTTACTCTGTTTATGTGGTGAGTCCAGTGAGTTTCTGAACAATAATTATCCCCCAGGATTTTGAGACTGGGGGATTCAGTGATATTCACCATTGAATGCCAAGGGACGGCGATTAGATTGTATTTTAGTGGTGGTGGTCACGGTCTGGCATTTGTGTGGTGTCAATATTACTTGCCACGCGTCAGCCTGGACACTGTCCAGAAATTGTCGCCTTTGGATATGGACTGTTTCAGTATCTGAGGAGCCACAAATGCTGCTGAATATTGTGCAATCATTGGCGAACATCTCCACTTCTGACATTATAATGGAGGGAAGGTCATTGATGAAGCAGCCCTGAAGGTATTTGGGCCTAGGCCACTGCCCGAGGGATTCCTACAGACTTGTACTGGAGCTGACTTGACAGACCTTTATCAACCATAACAATCTCCCTACGTGTCAGGTATGATTCTAATCAGTTGGGAGATTGCCTCTGATACCCATTGAATCTAGTTTTGCTAAGGCCCCTTCATGCCACTCTTGCTCGAAGGCACTCTTGTTTAAAGTGCTATCACTCTGATCCCACCTCTGGAATTCAGCTCTTCTGTCCATGTTTGAACTAATGTAATGATGTCAAGAGCTGAGTGGTCCTGGTGAAGCCCACACTGGGCGTCATTGACCAGGTTATATCTGAGCATGTACTGCTTGAAAGCACTGACACCTACCATCCCTTTACTGCTGATTGAGAGTGGACTGCTGCGTTGGTAATTGGTCAGATGGGATTTGTTCTACTTTTAATGTATAGGAGATACTTGGGTAATTTTCCACATAATCGAGTAAATGTCATTGTTGCAACGTTATTAGAACAGCTTTGCTAGGGCAGTGGCAAGTTCTGGAGCACAGGTTTACAGTACTATTGCCAGAATATTGTCAGCATGTGTACCCTTTGGAGTATCCACTGTCTCCAACTGAATCTGGACATCACGTGGAGTGAATCGAATTGACTGGTAACTGAATTGCTGAGGACCACAGGAGGGGGCTGAGATGGATCATTCACTCAGCATTTCTGACTGAAGATTGTTGCGAATGCATCAGACTTATCTTATACACTGAAGTGCTGGGCTGTTCCATCATGGAGGAATGGGTTATTTGTGGAATCTCTTCCTCCAGTGAATAGTGTAATTGTCCCCAGCTTTTCTCAACTAGAAGTGGAAGGACTGCAGAACTTAGATCTGATCCGTTGCTTGTGGGATCACTAAGCTCTGTCTATCACTTACTGCTTATGCTGTTTGGTGCACACGTTGTCCTTTTTGATGGCGTCACCAGGCTGACATCTCATTGTCAAGTGTGCCAAGTGCTGCTCCTGCCCTCCTGCACACTCCATTGAACAAAGGTTGCTCCTCTGGATTGATGGTAATTGTTGTGAGGGGGATATGCCAGGCCATGAGGTTGTGCAAGAGCACAATTCTGCTGCTATTGCTGATCCACAATACCTTATGGAAATCCAGACTTGAGCTGCTAGATCTGTTCGAAGTCTGTCTTATTTAGCACATGGATAGTGCCACTCAGAATGGTGGAGGTTATTCTCAATGTGAAGGTGTGACCTTGTCTCCACAATGACTATGCAGTAGTCACTCTTACCAGTATTGTCACGGACAGATACTTCTGCAATTGGCAGAATAATAAGGATGTGGTCATGTATGTATTTTGCGCTTCTTGGTTCCTTCACCGCCTGCCACAGACCCAGTCCAGCTGTTATATCCTTTAGGATCCGACCAGCTCGATCAGTAATGCGACTGCAGAGCCACTCTTGGTGGTGGACATCGAGGTCGCCCATCCAGAGTACATTTTGCCCCCTTGCCACCCTCAGTGCTTCCTCCAAGTGTTGGTCAGCATGGAGGAGTACTGACTCATCAGTTGAGAGAGGCTGGTACATGGTAATCAGCAGGAGTTTTCCTTTCACATGCGTTAACTAACGCCATGAGACTTCATGGGATACAGAGTCACTATTGAGGATTTCCAGAGCAATTCCCTTCCAACTGTATTCCACTGTGCCGCCATTTCTGCTGTGTCTGTCCTGCTGGTGCGACAAGAGATATCCGGGGAAGGTAATGGGGTGTCTGGGGCATAGTCATACTCACAGAATCATATCTTGCAGACAATGTCAGGCTGTTGCTTGACGAGTCTGTTTATTTCTATTCACTGTTTCCTGCCAGCTGTCCCATTCTAGAAACATGTCCATATGTTAGCCACAATTCACTAAGATTTAATTTTGCAAACTAGGCTTGTCGCTTTACCAACGTTTTTCTGAAAATCCAAATGTATTACCTCCATTGCTTCTCTTTCATTTATCTCCCAGTCTGTTTCTCAATCATAATTCCCATTTCATAAATATATGTTAATATTGTCTATAACCATTGTTTTCAGTCCTATTAATTTCTCCTAAACCATTTACTTACTATGTTCTATGTTCCATGTACTATATCATTTTCCCACACCAGACTTGGTTTTCCTAGTATTGTTAGAATGTTCTTCGAAGACAGAACTGAAGTCATGGTTTAATAGTTCTGCCATTTCCCTGTTCCCCTTTGCCCATTCTCTAGTTTCAGATTGTAAGGAAGCTGCACTTATTTTATCATACTTCTCAAATTGACATGATTTAACAAGCTATTAAAGCTCTCGCTTATAACCCTTGTGAATATAATCTTCAGAAACCGATCAACTTCAGCTGCTCAATAATTGACCTTCCACACCATGCACACACAGGTTTCTCGACTCCGTGCCAACAGAAATACAGCACGACCGATATTTGTCCCAGTTTCCAACACCAGGCCGATAGCCTGGAATACTATGACACTTCCAAGTGCACGTCCAAGCACTTTTTAACGGTTGTGGGGCTATCCATGATAATTCCCTTCTCAGCAAATGCATTCCAGACCCCAACACCCTCTGGGTGAAAAAAATTAAATCCTCTCTGTTCCTCAAACACTTCACTTAAAAAGTGTGCTCCCTTGTTCTTGACACTCTAACTAAAAGGAACAGCTGCTGTCTATCCACCCTGTCCATGTCCCTCATAATCTTATCCTTCTGATTCACGTCCCCCTCAACCTTCTCTGCTCCAACGTAAACAACCCGAGCTTACCCAGCCTCTCTCCATAGCTGATATACTCCATCTTAGGGAACATCCTGGTGAATCTCCTCTTCACACCCTCCAGTACAATCACATCCTTCCTGTAATGTAGCTCCCAGAACCCCACACAGTATTCCATCTTGGCATAACCAAAGGCCTGTACAGCTCTTATAATCTGTGCACTGATTAATAAACGCTATACCCAAGGTCCAATTCTTAAGTAGTCTATTACCCTGTCCAGTCCCATTCAGGAATGTGTGGGGAAGCATCCTCTGAGCTTCCTAGTGTGCTGCCATTCATTGAGTACTCCCCTGTCAGGTTCTTTCTTACAAAGTGCATCACCTCATATTTATCAAGTTTACATTCCATCTGGCATTGATCCACCCCTCTGACTATTCCATCTGTACGTTCCTGTAAAATAAGTCCTTCCTCCTCACTGCCAACCATCCGGCCAATCGTTGTGTCAAACGCAAACTTACTTATCACAACTCACACCTCCTCTACCCACCCCTCTGCAGATTCACGTCGGCACCATTTCTGAACACCACAAACAATAAGGGACACAGCACTGATCCCTGTGGTACACCAGGGGACACTGGTCTCCAGTCACACAGCCTTCTCCCATCACCCTCCGTCTCCTGACATTAAGACAACTTTCGTTGTAACTTGTCAAGTTATTCGTGATATTGTGAGATTTTACTTTATTTTTCAGTTTCCGATGTGGAGGTTTGTCAAAGGCCTTGCTGCAAAACTAAATAAGCGACCTCCGCTAACTAATTCAATCAAATTCATTAGATGTGACTTCCCTCTGGTAAAGTCATGATGATTATCCCTGATCAAACATTGCCATTCTGATTGGAGTTCAATTTTCCACTTCGCTATTTTCTCCAGTGCTTTCCTTAACAATGATCGAACACTCGCTCGTCTATAGTTCCCTCGTCGATCTCTACCACCCATACTGTGAAGTGGAATCGTATTAGATGTTCTCCAATCCTCTGACACATCCCCTATTGTCAGATACTAATTTAAAATTACAGTCAGTGTCTTTCCTCCTTTGACCCCGACATCAGCCTGTGATACAACTCATCCAGACCGGGGGATTGGTCCAGTTTTATACCGAACAAAGCCACCAATCACTGCTCGTATGTTACATCAACCTGTTCAAGAGCTTTGCAGTCCAGCTTCTCGAATTCTGTACCTACCTCCTCCTTCTCCCAAGTAAAACTGATGGTAAGGTCTCATGTAACAATCCATCAATGTTCACCAGCTTCACACACAGATTGCCCCCTTTGGTTTCTAATTGACAGTAACTGTTGCCTGATTATTCTGTTCTACTTGTACATGTAGAATATCGTGGGATTCTCGCTAATCTCGCCTGCTTCCACTTCTCCATGTCCCTCTGTTATTCAGTACCCTCAATGTTTCTAAGTTTCATTACAATCACCTTATGAAACTCAAGATCACAGGCTGAGTTTCCCCATCAGATAATCTTGCCTTTGCAGGGATTAATCTGGCTAATACCGTTTGCAGTTCCTATGTAGTCAATATCTTACATTGGGACTCCAAACGGTACACAAGACTTTAAGTTTAGTCTCACCACCACTCTATGCAACTGGTGCACGACATCTTCTACATTGCAATTACATTCACATGAATGTAAACCTATTTTTAAGTGTCCCATTTGCATATATTCTTCCCAATACCTTGCCCTTTAATTTTTCTTACGAGCTTACTGTGTGAGTTCTTTAAAAAGTTGCTCCTGCATGTCCAACTGTACGTTATCCATTGGCTCTTCATTGTCTATGTCCACAAGAATCATCTTCAAACCATTCCAAAAAATTGTTTGCCACTTATCGCTTTCATTTAATCGATGCGTTATCATACTTCCCAGTTTTTCCATTACCTTCTGTATATCTAGCAGCACGTTATGTGTAATTGAGTCCAACAGACACCCGACTGCGGATGACAAGTTACTGGTCTGCAGTTCACTGTTCCCCATCTTCATCTTTTCTTAAACTGTTGGATAATATTTATAACCTTCACTTTACTCAGATTGGCTAAATGCCTCTCTGTAATGTGTAGGAAAATAACATGAAAATCCGCAATGCAATCATTATGTCTATTGCTGGTTCATCTGAAATTCTTGCATGAACTACATCTGGTCTGTCAGATTTATCAGTATTCAGTCCAACTGTCTTTTCAAAAACGAACTCATCACTGATAAGAATGATCTTAGACTTTACTTACACAATTCCCATGGTCTCTTGGTATTTCTGAGATAATTTCGGGATATTCTTCCTTGATGATGAACACAAAAATAACTGTTTCTTTTCCCTGTGATTTATCTGATCTCTACAATAAATGATCCTGTCTGCACACTCACTGTCCCACATTTGACCTTGTTTTTGCTTTGTTTCAGACATTCATAGAAGCTTTTTAGCAGTCTTTATGTTTTTGTTTGCATGCTTTACATTTTTGACTTTCTTCTCAGTTTCTTGACCATCCTTTACTGGGCCTTACATTTCTCTGAATCCACTGGCTTACTACAACACTTGGCATTTTTCTACGCTGCCTCCTTTCATCTCATTAGTAGATGAAGGTAAGGTTGATGGGATAAAAGGTGGACACATAGGAACGTACAAAAGGGCGGTGCTGAGTTGGATGTTTGGACTGGGATAAGGTGGGGTTTGGGGAAGTGGGGAAACTGGTGAAATCCACATTGACCCCTGTGGTCGGAGGATCCCAAGGCAGAAGATAAGGCTTTCTTCCTCCATGCTACTGTGGTGAGGGAATGTAGATGGAGCAGGCCCCGAACCCTCGTGTCCTTGGCAGAGTGGAAAGGGGAGTTAAAGTGTTCATCCTCAAGATTGTGGAGTTGGTCAATGTGGCTGTCCCAGCGATGTTCTCTGAAAGGATCCACAAGTTGACGTTCTGTCTCACCAATGTAGAGAAGACCACATTGAGTGTAACGAAAGCAGTAGATGAGGCATTCTATCTCCGTTCATCACCTTTCACTTTCAGCCCCACTTTCATCTATCTGTACATTTTGTGCATTGTCGAAGTTGTTCTGTGCATTAGATGAGATTACTTATAGTGTGGAAACAGGACCTTCGGCCCAACAAGTCCACACTGACCCGCCCCCAACCCCCCCCCTCCCCCCTCCCCGCCTACCCAGACCCATTCTGCTCCTAACACTATGGGCAATTTAACAAGACCAATTCACCTAACCTGCACATTTTTTTGGACTGTGGGAGGAAACCGGAGCACCCGGAGGAAACGCACGCAGACACGGGGAGAACGTGCAAACTCCACGCAGCCAGTCGCCTGAGGCGGGAATTGAACCGGGGTCTCTGGTGCTATGAGGCAGCAGTGCTAACCACTGTGCCACCATGCCGCCCACTACCACATTCCCAGCTACCTCCCCCCGCCACACCCCCTTCTCATTTATCTCTCAGCCCCGTTGGAACAAATGCCTCATTCCTGACGAAGGGCTTATGCCCAAAACATCGATTCTACTGCTCCTAGTATCCTGCTTGACTGTGCTTTTTCAGCACCACACTCTTCAACTCTGATCTCCAGTATCTGCAGTCCCCACTTCCTCCTCACACCTTCATGGCTTGCATGACTCTGATTCATAACGGTTATTTCAAATAAAACAAAAATTGTTGTGTACTCAAACATCATTAAAGAAAACAAATACATTGTGGTCACTGTTCCCAAAAGGTCCTTTACAGCAAAGTTTTCAATTATTCTTCTGATCATCCAACACCAATTCCTAAATAACCTGATCTCGAGCTCAGTGCTCGATATAATGTTAATACAAGCCATCTTAGACATGGTCATGAAATCCATTTTCCCAGCATTTGCATTCAGTTGGGTTCACACAGCTAAGATATAATTTAAACAGCACGTTGTTACTGCAGTAGCCACAGACGTGTACATCCCATTTTCCTGTTTTAGAACATACCCAGCATTTGTATTGCAGCTTTCACTTTGATATATAACTCCCATCAATGTTTGCTCTCCTTGCTGTTTCTGAGCTCCACCTTATTAGATTCTGAAGAATCTGAGCGACGTGGGCTCTGGTTAAATTAACGTTCGCGATCATCTCGGCACATCCTTTATGCTCTTCTTGAGATATTCTGTTATGCTGTGGAGTAGAGAAGGACAATGATCTTTTAACAACGCTGTGTATTTCCCCTGAGACTGCTGTAACCTCATTGGTAACCACACAGCAAGCTAATAAAGTGTTGCTGCTGCTGTACAGGGTCTTAGTGAGGTCACATCAGGAGTAGTGTGAACAGATTTAATCTCTTCACTGAGGAAAGGATGTTGTTGCATTGGAATAGATGGTTCCCTCAACTGATTCCTGGAATGAAGGTATTAACCCATAAGGAAAGGATGATCAGGTTGAGTTTAGAAGAATGAAAGATGATCATATTTTCACATCGAACACCGGAAGGCGTCAGTAATAGAAGCCAATTACACAACAAATGGAGGAATCCATTCCACTTCTCCAGCTTGATACACAGGAACAGCAGAAGGGTATTCACACCTTTCACCCTTTTACCACAGGACAGGACAAGGTTATACAGCCCTGCAGCATGATATAAGGTTACAGGAGGAGGCCAATCAGCCCCTCGATTCAAAACACTTGACCCAGAGTACGCTGTGCTACACCATTATCCTGTTACACAGCAACAGGATCAGTCCATTCAGCCTCCTCAAATCTGTAACACAGGGACTGGAAGAGGCCACATAGTGACTGCAGATTTGGAAAACAGAGGGTCATTCAGCCCATCCGATCCTTTGTAGGGGAATTGGACAAGGATACAAAGTATCTGAGACTTTTTTTAATGAGAAAGTTGGGGGTAATTCTGACTCGTGTCTGTTGTCTCAGAACAGGAGAAGACCAATCACTCCCTCAGTTCCATCTCAGGGATGCATGAGGAGACCGTTTAGTATTTACAGCCTATGATGGAAGAATATGAGAAGTTCCATCATCCCCTCAAAATGTTACATAGCAATAGGAAGATTCTGTAATCCCTCAATGCCCGAACACATCAACAGGAGGAGGTCATTCAGGCCATATAGATGATAATATAGGAAAACCAGAAAGACGTCAGCCCATCGATTATGTACACCAGAAGGATGATGAATCCATTCAGCCACACATGTCTCTTACACAGCAATTGGAGCATGTGCCTTAAAAACGTGTGCCGGTCAAACAGGAATTCAAAGAAAACGTAAATGTTTTGAAAAGGGAAGAATTTATAATAACTGTATACATTAGGGAGTAAAAAGTAACTATAAAACTATTGTAATTTAAGTCAAATTATTGAGGACATTTTCAAAGTTAAACCACAATCTATAACGGTTTTACAAAGGATAAACCGAGTATGAATTATTTGCTTGAGTTACTTAAGAATGTGACAAACAAGGTGGATAGTAGGATTCCTGGAGATAGAATTTATCTGGTCTTCCTGAAGGCATTGGATATGTCGCTTCTCCAAAGAGAAAATGTAAAGATTAGACAACATGGGTTTAGGAATAATTTATTAGCTTGGATGGAGGATTGGTTAACCAATAAAATGCAGTCAGATGGAATAAATGCGTCATTTTGTTTTGGCAAATGCAACTTGTGGGGTGCCATAGATTTCAGTTCTCATGCCTCAACTATTTGCGTTTGATATTATTACTCGGTTGATGGGATGGAAAATATTATTGGTTCGAAATTACTTCGGAATGAAGATGGAAGAGATATGAAAATAAATATGGGTAGATTGGTTGAATGGGCCAAAATTTGGCAATGAAAATTAAATTGGATACATATGGGTTATTCAAATTGGCCAGCGTAATAGAAAGGCAAATTATTATCTAAATGGAAAGAAACATTAAAGTACTTTGGAGCAGACGGATATGGGTGTCCACTTGCATATCACAGAAAACCTGCATGCCGGTAATGCAAGTAATGAGAAATGCAAGCATAATTTCAGTGTTTATTTGGAAAATAACAGAGTAGAAAGGTAGAGTGTGGTACTGCAGCTATGCAAGACATTCGCGAGGCTGCAACTGGAGTATAGTTCGGGTGCGCTGACTTGTGGAAGGATGCATTTGTTGGAGGCAATTCAGAGGAAGACCATTAGATTGTTTCCAGAGATGAACCATTTGTCTAATGAAGAGAAATTGAGCAGTTCAGGCCTATATTCTCAAGTTTATAAGAATGAAAGGAGATCTCATTGAGGTCTGTAAAATGTTAAGAGTAATTGCAAGTGTCGATGTGGAGTGGATTTTATTTTCATGTGGGGCAATCTACAGCAAGAAAGCAGAGTTTTAGGATGGAGAGATGGCAGGAAATGACATCAGCCATGCTTGTATTCAATGGTGCTGCAGAGATGACATCAGCCATGATTGGATTCAATGGTGGAGCAGAGATGACATCCACCATGATTGTATTCAATGGTGGAGCAGAGATGACATCAGCCATGATTGAAATCAATGGTGGAGCAGAGATGACATCAGCCATGATTGTATTAAATGGCGGAGCAGAGATGACATCAGCCATGTTTGTATTCAAAGGTGGAGCAGAGATGACATCAGCCATGATTGTATTCAAATGTGGAGCAGAGATGTCATCAGCCATGACTGTATTCAGTGGTGGAACAGAGAAGACATCAGCCATGATTGTATTCAATGGTGGAGCAGAGATGACGTCAGCCATGATTGTATTCAATGGTGGAGCAGAGATGACATCAGCCATGATTGAAATCAATGGTGGAGCAGAGATGACATCAGCCATGATTGTATTCAAAGGTGGAGCAGGGATGACATCAGCCATGATTGTATTCAATGGTGGAGCTGAGATGACATCAGCCATGTTTATAGAACGTAGAACATAGAAAATATTCAATAGCGGAGCCGTCTCCCGGGGCCGAATAGCCGACTGATGCTCCTCTTTCTTATTCAGCCCTTCGAAGGTGTTACACATGAATGGGGGAGGACTGGTTATCAAACAGGAAGCAGGCATTCCGGAAAAATCCGTCTGAATCAGTGGACAAGTCGTAAACTGTTGAGTCATATAGCGACCACCGATGGGACCTCAACTAGTTATAATCTATATCAATGATCAGTGGGATGGAACAGATGTAATGATACTGAGTTTGATGATGTCGCTGTGATCAGGAAGAGATTTCATTATCAAGAGAGGGTGGAGAGTCTGCAAATAGATACAGAGTGGCAAAAGCAATGGATAATCATTTGGCAGGAGGAATATAACATTATATAACCTGTCATTTCACTTACAGGAATAACGGAAGGCAGTATGTTACCGAAATGGAGAGGGATTACAGGACTTAATGATACTGTGTACTAGGGGGTTCATACCTGTTCAGACAGGGGAGGTTTTTTGTTTTATCCCCAATCGTCTGCTCTTTGACGCTCCAAGTGACCCCATTGCTCTCCGTACACATAGAATATTTTGTGGTGGTTGGTTTGTGGTGGGATGATGTTTTCAAATGGGTATCAAGGGGACGGCCTTTATCCAAGATACATTCATTCCTTTCTACAAGGAGACCCGATGACGATGGGAATGGCTGCTTGCTTCTGAATGAAGGAGCTGTGGCTGCTGGCAGAACATGGGTATTCACAAACATGATGCACTGTGCATAGACACACTGTAACATTAATAGAGAAAGAGCTCCTTTAGTTCCTCTACCTCTCCCCATTGACATGAGTACTTTGAAGATGCCATGTACATCATCCTGAATACCACCATACTGGGAAAATAAGGATACACCTGATAGCTCCCTGCTGTGGGAGAAACAATGTGTTTACCTAATCCATCATATACATCCTCTGTCACAGAATGGCGACATTGATATTGAGATACTGGGAGATGATTGATATGTCACCCACTCCTGCCTGGACAGTTCCGGATCATAGAAACTGAATGGAACTGTGACATTAATAGCCACTGGCAGCACTGTCCTCCCCCTGATATGAAGGTGCAATTCGTGTAGAAGGAGGTGACACCACTCTATGAGCAGCTCCTTGTTCAATCAGAATCCCCTCACACTCTGCTCCTAGCTTAAATGGAGCTTGTGAAGCTGTTCCTCGAAAACATGGGGTGGATACAACAGATACCTTTCCCGAGACACACTCATTCCGTAGTTTCAGAGCTTCCCCTCTCTGCAGCCTCTGCTCCATTTGTTGTTCATGTTGCAGGCTCTGTTTCTGTAGCTACGGTCCCCATGCTCCATCCAGAGTTGATCACCAAATCCTCAGGTCTCTCTGAATGTCTGAGGCAGCTTCCGGCTCAACCTCCAGTAAACCATCCTTAAACCCTACATTAAATTTTCAATTACTGGAGTCAGTCAGAAACCCCTCAGCTACAAGTGTTGTGGACCAGACTAGATCCCCGCAAAATATTTTAAGAAGGCCGCTTAGACCCAAACCTTTCCTTATTTTGAATACAGATGGGAAGTGTGCGTTCCAGATATGTTGTGACTGGTCAAACCCCTTGACATTAAGCCAAATATAATCAATTAATCTGCTTTAGTTAAAATACAATCAAAGAAAATGCTATTTTGGGATAGCATATATGTTGGAACACTTACACAAACAATAGATAACGTACTTTCTTGGTTTACACCGTTTGGCACAAAGATATATTCAAATACTGATCCTTACAGCAGTTTTCCAATCCAGGAGGAAACAACGTCAACAGAGATCTCAGAGAGAAAAGCAGCTGGGGATCATGTATTGAAACTTCCAACCCTTTTGGGATCCCCAGCAAATTCTGAATGCTGCAGCTAAAAACAAAACGCAAAAACCTGATCAGGGAGAGCTGGTCACTGCCTTTCCATTGTTACCATTGTGTAAATAAAACCTAAAGACTTTCTCAGTTATTTATTTAAACTGTTTTCAGTTAGCAGTTGTGCACCTCTGCCTTTAAAACTTCTCTTCAAAAAAAGAAATCCAAGAGAAATTAACCTTTTTACAGTGATAGTATCCTCACGACTCCATCTTTTACAAAATGATCCATCAATATTCAAAGGTGGGTTCATTTTAGACCTCCTAATCTTCCTCTATTAGTAGACTGCAATTCATGCATATTACATTGACTCTGAGCATACAAATGTTCACAACTAGTTCGATTCCAATCATTTTACTCCTGCCATAGAATGCCTTTGGCTTTCTTCATTCAAGTCTTCACAACGTGTCAAAACTAAGGTTTTCTCGCCCTGTTACCTGTATAATTTAAAATTGATGACAACAATAATAAGCACAATCAAAACAGACTAGTATCTTTCTCCCTAAACTTCTCCAAAACCTTAAAGGGGCCACGATCAGTGATAAAGATTTGTCTCAGGTATGTTATTCGCAATTTAAATGCTGAAATGTTGTAACGCCAACACCAAGCCGAAGGCCTCCTTCCCCATTGTGGAATAAATCTGTTGATGTTTCTATTGGACACTCCAACCACACGTTACATAATGGAGCACTTCTCATCTCTCAAATAGTCCTTCTGAATGACATAAATCCTCTTGTCTCAGCAAAAAAGAATTACATGCTTCTGTACCTCTTAATGCTATACCCTCTTTACCTGCTACTCCTGGCCTATGCCAGTAAACCTTACTTTCACAGATATATGTTTTAAGAAAATCTCGCACATTCTTCTCAATCTTTCACAGAAACCAAACTTTGATTTCTGAACCCAGTCATCCTCATCAGCCATTTCAGTTCTAATCTTGCCATTGTAATGCTCTGCTCTTCTGCACGAGTTCGCACGACTGCAGGAAGTGAAATGTTGAACTTCTCCAAAATAATAGTCTCTCTAAGAGCATCATAGATTTGTTCTGTTTTAATACCCTTAGCCACCTTTCAAAATTACTATGTTTGATTCTTTCAAACTCAATGTGTCTTTAAACCGGGATACTTTTTTAGATTCCTGAAAAGCCGTCTGTCGGCTTCTGGAACAAGCTCATATGCACTTCAGATGGCGTTCTTCACCTCCTCATACTGGCCATATACCTCCTGATAGTGATGCAAATACCCACCAGCTCTGTTTGGATCAACTAACTCCACATGGTCACTGGCCACTGCATTGGTTTATCCACTTTCTCAAATAAACGTCAAAAGGCTTCCCCATCATTCTCATCAAATTTAGATAATGCCTGGATGTAGTTAAACAGAAGCCCATCAGGCTTTCGGCTACAATAATGTTAATCAACCTTAATAACCTCTTCATCCAGCTTATGGTCTACCTTATCTCCGCTTTCTATGTAAACTTTCCCCTCTAATTGTTAACTTTTTAAGTTGAAACTCTCTGCTTTTCTTCTCTCATTTTCTCTCCTTCTTCATTTCCCTTTCTTTTATTTCTACTTTTCATCATAATTCAAACTGTTTCAATTCCTTCTCATGTTCAAAGTGCCTCATTTGAAATTGAATTCTAGCCATTTCCAAAGAGTCTGATGGTAGTTCCACCAAATGTAATTGCCGAGCTGTAGCTGTAATTATCTCTCATTTTCTCACAGACAAACACAACCCCAACTCCAGCTTGTCTGACAATTCCTACAGCTTTGTCTTCATTACCTTTTGTAAAACCCCCAACTTCACTTCTTCAACACCCAGAGAACTTTTAGTGACTGAAAGAATCTTTATTCACATAACACTGTTTAAACCAACCGAATTCAACATCCTGAACAACAGACACGAACAACTACCTTACGCGACCTATGAACCCAATTGTCTCCCTGTGCATACTCTCCAGTGTCTGCATGAGCTTATTCTGGATTCTCTGGTTTCCTCCAACAATCCAAAGATGTGCATGTCAGGTGAATTGGCCATACCAAATTGTTTGTAATTTTCAGGGATGTGTGGGTTAGGAGTCTTTGTCCAGGTAATTATGCAATAATAGGGGAGAGAGATGTGTCTGGGTAGGTTACTCCTCGGCGCGTCGGTGTAGACTTGTTGGGTCCAATGTCCTGTTTGCACACTGTAGGGTGCAAACCAGACAAGACACCCCAGTTTTCTATCGACCAACCAGACTGCCTCAAACCATTTTTAGAGTCTAGCTTGGATGCCACCCTATTCTTATTTTAAAGGTAGATGTGAAATGGGAGTTCCAGATGTGATGTTACTAATCAAACCACTCACCATTACGTAAAACACAATATATTTAAACACTCTAATGAAAATCTATACAAAATGAAGATGAATTTAGAATAATTTAACTGTTGGAAACCTTAACCGAATAATGGACACAGTACCTTCTACAAATAAACTGTTACAATATACTCACATCACATAAACACACTCCTTGGCAAAAAGGAACATTCAGACATACATTCTCGCATACAGTTCTCCATTCTAGGAAGAAACAACATCAAGTCAAGTTTTAGAGAGAGTTCCAGCTATGGATCAGTTACTAGGCCAGTGTTACTACAATTTAATAAAAACGCTAAAAGCGTCGTAAGTTATTTAATTGAGCAGTTTGGCCTTTGAGA
The DNA here is from genome assembly GCF_020745735.1 of Hemiscyllium ocellatum. Lineage (NCBI taxonomy): Eukaryota > Metazoa > Chordata > Chondrichthyes > Orectolobiformes > Hemiscylliidae > Hemiscyllium > Hemiscyllium ocellatum. Next base: position 24,728,629 of record NC_083446.1, read on the forward strand.
TCTCTTATTTAAAAAAATGGAGAAAATAATATTTTTTAAAAGTGACAGCATTGTCACACCATTTAGATACCTGGTCCTTTACTTAAGGGACTTCCTCGTGCTAATGATTGCAAGGTCACCTGAGAGGAACAAATACAGGTACAGACCAAGTTACAAGGATCATAACTTCTGAAACACGCCTATCCATGGACCATCACATGGGACACACTGGGAAGTGAACAACAGCCTGAAACACACCATTTCACTGTTTTTGTGCTTCACAATGGCAGCACTCGATACACTAGGCAGCTAAAACCCAAGGCCAGGGAAAGATGCGGAGGGACAGAAAGATTCATATTCTCGACAGAAGCAGATAGTTGGTTAACTGAAAAGATGTTGTGGAAATGTTGGGAAAATGACAGAGCAGTGGGATGAACTGGAGAAGTGAGATCTTCGAGTAAAATTACAAGAATGAGAACATTGAGTAAAGGCACAGTTAGATCAGCTGAAATGGTTTGTTGCATCAAATTCTGCATCTGCTTGACAGAACACCAACAACAACATAAGATGACAGCCCAGCACTGAGAGCTGTACAGACCATGCTAGTGTATTGCTCGGTAAACTGCACTAACTGCCGAGCATAGCGAGTATTGCATCTACTATATATGATTTACTATCATATGCTAACTATATTCGCGTCAGATTACTGCCTACAATGCAGAGATTTGGTGTGTGTACGTGTGTACGCGCGCGTGTGTGTGTGTGTTCATCAGAAACTGAGGGAGAGTGCGTATGTGTGCGCGATTGGTGTGGTTGAATGCGAAACTCATTATTTGAGAAGGAACGCACATGGAGGAAACTATCTTAAATACGAACAACTGGAAGCCTTTTTGTTAATTGACAGAGAGAAAATGAGAGACGTTTCATGGACAGATGAGATAAAGTGTTGGAGAATGTTAAAATAAAGGCATTGCCAGACACAATAGCGATATACATCCGCGTGCACATAAATGACAGATGGATGGGAATTTGGTGTGAGTTTGAATCAAATTTGCTTGGGCAGGGTTGAAGCCGGGAGCGTCAGCAGCAGATTATTGGCTTTATTACGACTGTATTTCATAGCTCAAGGTTCAAACAGCAGATGGAATAAGCCAGTGAGGTATATTCTGGAGTGGTGAATATTTCAAGTTAGAAATGGTCAGGGTATGGTGTCAGGAATCAGCTCATGTTCAAAGGGATCTCCCACAGTTGTGGCTTGTCTGCTTCAGTCGCAGATATTGGCCAGGGATGGGATGGATTTGGAGTTTGTAACCAGACAGGGACCTCCGTGCTGTTAATATTTAAAAAGCAAAGGCAATGATACAATAAATTGTAGTTCGCCGCTGAAACTGAATCAGTCAAAATAGAGACCCGTGATTAACAATGCCAGAGCAGAAAGGGAGACAGCAATTGAACACATTCAACGCTGTGATTAGTAGTAGTCTGTAGAGTGAATATCTGGATTGAGATTTTCAACAGGAAAATAATCGGGACAAGAAGTGTAGACTATTTAAAAGAACAGTAATACAGTCATAACCGGTTTATAGCAGAATAAATCTGGACAGCGACATTTTCCAGGAACACCAACGACAGCGAGGAAAGGATAATAAAAATATTGAATAATGAGAAGAGCGTAATAGATTCGCAAAGGTAATGACTTCCAAAAAAGTGCAGAAGATACCAAACATAATCAGATAACCGTCTCTTGTTGGAACATGCCAGTCTAATCTTCCCCGATTCGGATACATTGTTAGAACATTCCAGACTAATGTTCTCAGATTCTGATCCCTCCTCCTCCTCTCTCTGGCTGACCCCTGTCAGTGCTGTCGGTGATGGTCCGCTCATGTTATGGGATAACACATTGAACGACGCCCAGTTATCATTAAAAGATGGAAACCCTCCACTGGGTTAATTAGAATCCATGGAGATTGGTATTAATCACAGCCACAGAACAAGAACTGGGAAACTGAGCAAAGGCTATTTCAAAGGATGAACGGGCAGTGCAAAACAATCAACAGACAAGAGTGTTCCCTCCCAGTTGGGGTACACTTCAGTGGTCCAGGACATTCAACCTCGGACCTTCTGTTGACCATCCTCCAAGGTGGACTTCAGGACACGTAGCCGTGAAAAGTGGCCGAACAGAGGCTGATAGCTAATTTCGGTACCAGTAGGGAGGACCTCAACCAGGACCTTGGGTTCATGTCACATTACAGGTGACCACCATTGCCGTATACACACATACATACACTCACACAGACCCTTACAGACATACACACTCACACGGGCATCGTCTCTGGGATTTAACAGACTCTATATCGCCACACACACATACACATTTTCTCTCACACTCACCACCTCCCAAACCAGGCAGACAGACACACACAAACATATATTTTGTGGGTTGAATTTGCACTTGCAGAGTTACATTATACTTTGCTCAAAAACTGCATGAATTCATGTAAATCTCTGTTAACTCAATTTCAGATTAGAATCAATCTAAATATCATGGAATAGACAGGGAAAGCAGGAGTTAACACCTTCAGCACATTGTCCAGCTAACACTCATTGTTACAGCTAACCTGAGAATGCTTTTTTTTAAAAAAAAAGGGTTTTGTGATTTACACATGAAAGCAGTGAAACGATTATGCTATTCAAACAGATGAAAGACTCAACAGACAATCAAGATATTTTTCAATGTATAATTTCAGTTACATCACACTATAATTTTTTGCTATAAATTCTGTGCCTTAAAAGTGTGACCTCCACTATCACCTGATGAAGGAACGGCGCTCCGTAAGCTAGTTTGCTTCCAATTAAACGTGTTGGGCTATAACCTGGTGTTGTGTGATTTTTTTTAACTTTGTGCACCCCAGTACAACACTGGCATCTCAAAGTCATGACTTAACAAATAGGCTCAGTTGACTAGTTCCACGCATCTTTTTTTACATCATTATAAAAGGGTACATTTACTGGGTTTGGATAGAATGGATGAGGGTTGCTGAGGGATGGACCATAAATCTTTACATCTTCTTAATTTTTGTTTAACTTGTATATGAGAGTATTAATAGGACACTGCAGGGGTCTATATGTGTTCCACTCTGTTTATGAAAGGAGGCAGTTATAAAAAAACAGATCAGCTGCATTTAAAAAAAGTCGAGTGGGGAGGTTTCCAGATACCTTAACCCAAAGTATGATACTTATTGACCAGTGTGAGGATACTCCTTGTTTTAATGCCTTGTTATCAAATCCTTTCATAACCTTGAGACAGAGCATTGAGACTGCTGCACAGCAACAGGCCGAATCCATTCTGATCGTATGGACCTCTTACAGAGGGATAAGAGAAGGCCATTCAGCCCATATTAGTCTGTTGCTAATTGAAAAGGTGGAAATCTAGAATATTGACACATTTTGCCAACAGAATAATTCAAAGCAAAAAAAAAATGTGTCGCTGCAGATGTATGAGGTGTTACTGAGAGGGCACCTGGAGTACATTATGTTGTTTGCGTTTCTGTAACTGAGAAGGGATGGAACTCCATCAGAAACAGTTTCACGGCTGCTCGTAATCCACGGGTTTCTGTGTCATTTAATGTATTGGGTCTGTTACACAGGGACATGAGGAGGCCATTCAGCCTTTCCAGTCTATTACACAGGGCCACGAGGAGCTCATTCAACCTCTCGAGCCTGTTACAGAGGAGCAGGAAGTGTTGATTTAACTTTCAAATCTGTTACACATATATATTAGTTTTAAATTAGTTTTGGAATAGGAAAGACCAGAAGTAAACATTAAAGTTCTAACTTTGAACAATCTTGGAAGTGTTAGTTGAGCCCTGTGAAAGGCTGATTGGAATACCCTATTCACACGTAAAGGCATGGTTGGAAAATGCAAGGCCATGAAACTTGGTTTCAGAGAGGCCAGAGGCAACGTGTTCCCATAAGTGAGATGGGCACGGCTGATGGGTGCAGGGAGTGCTGGATGGCTAGATATATTGATGCTCTGGTCACGGTAAGGAAGGAGGCATTGGTTAGGTAAACAGAACTTGGAACAAGTGAATCCTGAGAGGAGTATAAGGGCAGTAAGTGTATTATCAACAGGGATATCGGGCCAGAAAAATGTGGACATGGGATGGCTTTAGAAACAGGTTTAAAGAGCAATTGAAGCTATTCTACACATCCTTTAATGGCAAAATATTAACTAGGGAGAGAATAGGGCACGTTAACGATCAGTAAGACTACGTCTGTGTGGAATCATAGGAGATGTAAGGGATACTAAACAAGTATTTCTCCTCCGTATTTAATGTAGAGGAGGTTACAAGAACGAGAGAATGAAGAAATATATGGTGATATCTTTAAAAGTGTCTAAATTACAAGGAGATATATGACATATTAAAAGATATACAAGTGAACAAATCCCTGGGACCTGATCAGTTGCATCCCAGAAATTTGTGGGAAGCTAGGAAAGAAATTGCTCAGCCTTTTGCTGATATATTTGTAACATTGAGTTCCACAGGTGATGTGTCAAAAGACTGTCAACATAGTGTCATTACTTCAGAAAGTAAGGAAAAACCAGGTAACTATAGACCGGTGAGCAGGACGTCAATGGTGACTAAATTGTTGGAGGGAATTTGAGGGAAAGGATGTACATGAATTTGGAAAGACAATGACAGAAGAGGGCTTTGTACATTGGAGATCACATCTCACTGACTCGGTGGAATTTTTGAGGCAGTGATGAAGATGATTGATGAAGGAAGGACAGTGGATGTTGTCTTTATGGAATTCAGTAAGAAAACCAAAATATTCAACATGGTAGGCTGGTTAGCAAGGTCAGACTGCGTGGGATCCAGGGAGAGCTCACCATTTAGATCCAACATTTTCTTGAATATCGGAGACAGGGCGTGACATGGATATTTGTTCATTAAACCTGGAGACCTGTGAAGAGTGGCGTGCTGCAAAGATCAATAATGGGTCCACTCCTTTTGCCACTTATACAAATCATTTCCACTTAAGTATATGAAGTACGATCAGTAAGTTTGTTGATAATTCCAAATTTGGTGGTATATTCGACAGTGAAGAATGATATCTCAGAATTTAAATGTTTTAGTAGTGTCAGAGATGGGGGTAAAAGAGGGGGACGTGTGGCATTGCTTGTCAAGGATAGTTTTACAGCGGTGGAAAGGGCGATGGAGGAAGACTTGCCATCTGAGGTAGTTTGGGCTGAGGTTAGAAATAGGAAAGGTGAGGTCACCCTGTTAGGATTTTTTTACAGGCCTCCTAATAGTCCGAGAAAAGTAGAGGAAAGTATTGTGAGGATGATTCAGGAGAAGAGTGAAAGTAGCAGGGTGGTTGTTATGGGGGGACTTTAACTTCCCAGATATTGACTGGGAACGCTATAGCTCGAGTTCGTTAGATGGGTCGATGTTTGTCCAATGTATGCAGGAGGGTTTCCTGACACAATATGTAGACAGGCCACCAAGAGGTGAGGTTATACTGGATTTGGTTCTAGGTAATGAACCAGGCCAGGTGTTAGACTTGGAGGTAGGTGAGCACTTTGGGGACAGTGACCACAACTGGGTGACCTTTACTCTAGTGATGGAGAGGGATAAGTGTGCACTGCAGGGCAAGAGATATAGCTGGGGGCAGGGAAATTATGATGCGGTGAGGCATGACTTAGGATGCGTGGATTGGAAAAATAGGCTTCAAGGGAAGAACACAAATGATATGTGGAGATTTGTTCAAGGAACAGCTAATGGGTGTCCTTGATAAGTATGTACCAGTCAGGCAGGGAGTAAAGTGTCTTGTGAGGGAGCCGTGGTTTAATAAGGAATTGGAATCCCTTGTGAAAGGGAAGTGGGCGGCCTATATAAAGATGAGGCGTGAAGGTTCAGTTGGGGCGATTGAGAGTTATAAGGTAGCCAGGAAGGATCTAAAGAGATAGCTAAGAGGAGCGAGAAGGGGACATGAAAAGTCCTTAGTTGGTAGGATTAGGGAAAAGCCAAAGGCTTTCCATAGGTATGTCAGGAATAAAAGGATGACTAGGGTAGGTATTGGTCGAGTCAAGGATAGCAGTGGGAAGTTGTGCGTGGAGGCGGAGGAGATTGGAGAGACACGAAATCAATATTTTTCGTCAGCATTCACTCAGGAACAGGACACTGTTGCTGATGCGAATATTGAGTCACAAGTGATTAGAATGGATGGCCTTGAGGTATATAGGGAAGAGGTCTGGGGAATACTGGTAAGGATGAAAATAGATAAGTCCCCTGGGCCTGATGGCATTTATCCGAGGATGCTCTGGGAAGCAAGGGAGGAGATAGCGGAGCCATTGGACTTGATTTTTATGTTGTCGTTGTCTACGGGAATAGTGCCAGAAGACTGGAGGATAGCGAATGTGGTCCCCTTGTTCAAGAAGGGGAGTAGGGATAGCCCTAGTAATTATTGGCCTGTGAGTCTCACTTCTGTTGTGGGCAAAGTCTTAGAGAGAATTGTAAGGGATAGGATTTATAAACATCTGGATAGGAATAATGTGTTCAAGGATAGTCAGCATGGTTTTGTGAAGGGCAAGGCGTGCCTCATAAACATTATTGAGTTCTTTGAGAAGGTGACCCAGGAAGTGGACGAGGGTAAAGCAGTAGATGTGGTGTATATGGATTTTAGCAAGGCGTTCGATAAGGTACCCCATGGAGTGCAGTTACTAGCGGTGTTCCACAAGGATCTGTTTTGGGATAATTGCTCTTTGTCATTTTTATAAATGACCTAGAGGAGGGGCTTGAAGGCTGGGTGAGCAAGTTTGCAGATGACACAAAAGTCGGTGGGGTTCTGGACAGTGAAGAAGGATGTGGCAGGTTACAGCGGGATATAGATAAGTTGCAGAGCTGGGCAGAAAGGTGGCAAATGGAATTCAATGTAGCTAAGTGTGAAGTCATTCACTTTGGTAGGAGTAACAAGAAGATGGATTACTGGGCTAATGGTAGGCTACTTGGTAGTGTGGATGAGCAGTGGGATCTTGGTGTCCATGTCCACAGATCTCTGAAAGTTGCCATACAGGTAAAGAAGGAATATGGTGTTCTGGGAGTTATTGGTAGAGGAATTGAGTTCTGGCGTCCTGAGGTCATGTTGCAGTTGTATAAGACTCTGGTGCGGCCTCATCTGCAGTATTGTGTGCAGTTTTGGTCGCCATACTATAGGAAGGATGTGGAGGCATTGGAACGAGTGCAGAGGAGGTTTACCAGGATGTTGCCTGGCATGGTAGGAAGATCATATGAGGAAAGGCTGAGGCACTTGGGTCTGTTCTCATTGGAGAAAAGAAGGTTTAGGGGAGATTTGATAGAGGTGTACAAGATGATTAGGGGTTTGGATAGAGTTGACAGTGAGAACCTGTTTCCGCTAATGGAGTCAGCTGTTACTAGGGGACACAGGTTTAAATTAATGCGAGGTAGGTATAGGACAGATGTTAGGGGTAGATTCTTTATTCAGCGGGTTGTGAGTTCATGGAATGCCCTGCCAGTAGCAGTGGTGGACTTTCCCTTTTTATGGTCATTTAAGTGGGCATTGGATAAGCATATGGTAGTTATTGGGCTAGTGTAGGTTAGGTAGGCTTCGGTCGGCTCAACATCGAGGGCCGAAGGTCCTGTACTGCGCTGTATTTTTCTATGTTCTATGTTCTATGTTCTAATATAATGGATTAGGTGAGCCGAGGAGTTGCACTTGGAGTGTATTTTAGATAAATGTGACGTGTTGCATTTTAAGAATAAAAATCAGGGCAATACATAAAGGTAGGGTCCTGTCGAAAGTTGCCAATCAAGGATAATTCAGTAGAAATTATAGAACCCCTACTGTGAGGAAACAGGCTATTCGGCCCATCGAGGCCAAACCAACCCTCTAAACACTATCCCTCTGGACAAACCCCAACCCTATCCCTCTTAGCCTGCATTTCCCATGGCTAATCCACCTCGCCTACACATCTTAGGATACTATGCGAAATATAATATGGCCAATCTACCCTTATCTGTATATCTTTATACTGTTGGAGGAAAATATAGCACCCAGAGGAAACTCACACAGACACGTGGAGCATGTATAAACTCCACACAGCCAGTCATTCAAGGATGGAATTAAACCCAGATCGCTGCCATGTGAGGCACCTTGTGATGCAGGTTCTAAGTTCCTTGAAAGTGCTGTCACAGGTAGACAGCATCATGAAGAAAGCACTTGGTGATCTTCCCTTTATTGGTGCGTGATTTGAGTCTAAGCGTTTGCATGACATGTTGCATCTGTACAGGACATTGGTTTGGCCACATGTGTAATACTGCCTTTAATTCTGGTCTCCCCGCTGTCGGAAAGATGTTGTCAAACTTGAAAGAATGCAGAAGAGATTTGAAAGAATGTTACAGGTGTTGGAGGGTGAGAATTACAGGGAGTGTTTGAATAAGCTGGGAATATTTTCAAATGTTATTGCTGAGGGGGGACCTTAAAGAGGTTTATAAAATCATGAGGGGCATAGATAATGTAAACAGTCAATGTCTTTTCCCTGGCTAGACGAGACCAAATATAGAAGACAAAGGTTTAAGATGAGAGGAGAACCATATAAAAGGGACATGCGGGACAACATTTTCTCCCAGAGACTGCTGTATGTATGGATTGAACAGCCAAAAGAAGTGGAGGAGGCAGGTACAGTTACACCATTAAAAGGCATTTGGATGGATACATGCATGGGAAGTGTTTAGAGGGAGATGGGCCAACTGCTGGAAAGGGGGACGAGATTAATTTAGGATAGTTGGTCGGTATGGATAACCAGACCGAAGGATCTTTTTCTGTGCTGTACATCTCTGAGAGTATATTGACAATTAACATGGAAATAGGGGGAGGTTATTCAGCTTCTGAATTCTGTCAGTCAGCTTGTTTGCTCAATTACTGACAGTCAAATACAAAATAAATCATTCAGATTTTGATGGTGTTTTACAGAAACAGGCTTTTAGTCAAGAAAAGCTGTAAACAATGTGAAGAGGCCATTCAGTCCCTCAACTCCATTCCACAGGAGCAGCAGTTGAGCGCACAGCGATTGGAGCCTGTTAGTCTGGAGCAGGAGGAGGACATCTACTTTCACAAAACTTGGATTACGAGGCAGTCGCCCAGCTGCTCAAGACTGGGACACAGGAACAGCAGGCAGTCATTCAACGGTTCGAGACTGGGACACAGAAACAGGAGGCATTCACTCAACTGCTCGAAACTGGGACACAGGAACAGGAGGCAGTCATTCAACGGTTCGAGACTGGGACACAGAATAAGGAGGCAGTCACTCAACTGCTCGAGACTGGGACACAGAATAAAGAGGCAGTCACTCAACTGCTCGAGACTGGGACACAGGAACAGGAGGCAGTCACTCAACTGCTCGAGAGTGGAACACAGCAACAGGAGGCAGTCACTCAACTGCTCGAGGCTGGGACACAGGAACAGGATGCAGTCACTCAACTGCTCGAGACTGGGACACAGGAACAGCAGGCAGTCACTCAACTGCTCGAGACTGGGAAACAGGAACAGGAGGCAGTCATTAAACGGTTCGAGACTGGGACACAGGAACAGGAGGCAGTCACTCAACTACGGGAGACTGGGACACAGGAACAGGAGGCAGTCACTCAACTGCTCGAGACAGGGACACAGGAACAGGAGGGAGTCACTCAACTGCTCGAGACTGGGACACAGGAACAGGAGGCAGTCAGTCAACATTTTCGAGATTGGGACACAGGAACAGGAGGTAGTCACTCAAATGCTCGAGACTGGGACACAGGAACAGGAGGGAGTCACTCAACTGCTCGAGACTGGGACACAGGAACAGGAGGACTACACCTCCTCCCACCCTGCCCCCTGTAAAAACTCCATCCCATATTCCCAATTCCTTCGTCTCCGCCGCATCTGCTCCCAGGAGGACCAGTTCCAACACCGCACAGCCCAGATGGCCTCCTTCTTCAAGGACCGCAGATTCCCCCCAGACGTAATCGATGATGCCCTCCACCGCATCTCCTCCACTTCCCGCTCCTCCGCCCTTGAGCCCCGCTCCTCCAACCGCCACCAAGACAGAACCCCACTGGTTCTCACCTACCACCCCACCAACCTCCGCATACAACGTATCATCCGCCGTCATTTCCGCCACCTCTAAACGGTACCCACCACCAAGGATATATCTCCCTACCCTCCCCTATCAGCGTTCCGCAAGGACCACTCCCTTCGTGACTCCCTCGTCAGGTCCACACCCCCCACCAACACCACCTCCACTCCCCGCACCTTCCCCTGCAACCGCAGGAAATGTAAAACTTGCGCCCACACCTCCACACTCACTTCCCTCCAAGGCCCCAAGGGATCCTTCCATATCCACCACAAGTTCACCTGTAACTCCACACACATCATCTATTGCATCCGCTGCACTCGATGTGGCCTCCTCTACATTGGGGAGACAGGCCGCTTACTTGCGGAACGCTTCAGAGAACACCTCTGGGACGCCCGGACCAACCAACCCAACCACCCCGTGGCTCAACACTTTAACTCTCCCACCCACTCCATCGAGGACATGCAGGCCCTTGGACTCCTCCACCGGCAGAACATAACTACACGACGGCTGGAGGAGGAGCGCCTCATCTTCCGCCTGGGAACACTCCAACCACAAGGGATGAACTCAGATTTCTCCAGTTTCCTCATTTCCCCTCCCCCCACCTTGTCTCAGTCGGTTCCCTCAACTGAGCACCGCCCTCCTAACCTGCAATCTCCTTCCTGACCTCTCCGCTCCACCCCACTCCGGCCTATCACCCTCACCTTGCCCTCCTTCCACCTATCCCACCTCCATCGCCACTCCCCCAAGTCCCTCCTCCCTACCTTTTATCTTAGCCTGCTTGGCAAACTCTCCTCATTCCTGATGAAGGACTTATGCTTGAAACGTCGAATTTCCTATTCCTGAGATGCTGCCTAACCTGCTGTGCTTTAACCAGCAACACATTTTCAGCTGTGATCTTCAGCATCTGCAGACCTCATTTTTTACACAGGAACAGTAGGCAGTCACTCAACTGCTCGAGACTGTGACAAAGGGACAGGAGGGTGTCATTCAACTGTTCGAGACTGGTACACAGAGACATGTGGCAGTCACTCAGCTGCTCGACACTGGGATACAGGAACAGGAAGTAGTCATTCAACTGCTCGATATTGGGACAGAGGACTAGGAGGCAGTCACTCAACTGCTCGAGATTGGGACACAGGAACAGGAGGCAGTCACTCAAGTGTTTGAGATTGGAACACAGAAACAGGAGGCAGTCACTCAGCTGCTCGAAACTGGGACACAGGAACAGGAGGCAGTCACTCAACTGTTCGAGACTGCGACACAGGAACAGAGGACGGTCATTCAACAGCTCAAGACTGGGACACAGGAACAGGAAGATCGTCATTCAACTGCTAGATACTGGGACACAGGGACATCTGGAGGATAGTGAGGTCCGAGGATCCTGTTATGCAGGAACAGGAGGAGGTGCCTCACTCCCCACCAGTATGGGACACTGGGAAAGAAGGAGGGTTTGCTTGGAACAACAGAAATATATTAAAAAGTTGCATTAGTGGTCCATTCAATCCTGCCCCACCATTCAATAAGACCACAGCTGATCTGATTATGATTCCCTCATTCCATTTTACGGAGACTCCCCTCTCTGCAGCCTGTGCTCCATTTGTTGGTCATGTTGCAGACCCAGATGCTGTAACAACAGTCACCAGGACTTACCCAGAGAGTTGGATCTAACCGGATGAGTCGGGATTTGAAGGCTCCAATCACAAGAATGAAAACAAAAAAATAAAGGTATTGACAGATGTTTAGTTCTCTCACATTCGCAATCCAACACACATAACCACCCTATCCATTATATATTCTGGATGGAGCACTGTTTAGATCCAGCTACCGTACTGCTGAATGCGACCCAGCAATATCCAGAAAGGAACTCTGTGCAGCTCACACCAATGCTTGATCTATAATCCAGGACTAAATGTTCAGTGTGGGGAGCTGTGCAGTCCGCACTGGTTCATTCATATATAAACCCAGGCTGTTGCATTGTTCGGTAACACTGTGTTAGATCGCTGCCCAGTGTGGGGATACTTGCAGCCAAATGCTGGAAGTGACAGGACATGCAGGTCCCATCCATTTACAGCTCCATATCTCCACTGTACCTTGACAAGGGATGCCATGGAAGTGAAAATCACTGCGATGGAGAGATGTAAATGGGAACAATTTAAATACCAATAGTACTGATTAAGGCGAGTATCTCACAAGTATTCAAAGTTGAAATAACTGAGATACTATGCAATGAGGTTGCGTTAACGGTGCAAACTAGTTAGAGGGGCATGGTAATGTTATAGTGGTTGCACAATAAGCCTCCAAATCAACAATGGTAATTAGAGGAAGAAATATGCAGGGAGACTGGAGAGACTTGCAGGAACAATAGGGTTGTTATAATAGATGATTTCAATTTTCCTAACATAGACTGGCACTTCCAGGCGATTAAGAAATTAGAAGGAATGTAATTTGTAAAGTGAGTTCAGGAAAGTTTCCACAATCAATACATAGAGTATCCTAGTGTAAAAAATGAGGTCTGCAGATGCTGGAGATCACAGCTGCAAATGTGTTGCTGGTCAAAGCACAGCAGGCCAGGCAGCATCTCAGGAATAGAGAATTCGACGTTTCGAGCATAATCCCTTCATCAGGAATAAGAGAGAGAGAGCCAAGCAGGCTAAGATAAAAGGTAGGGAGGAGGGACTGGGGGAGGGGCGATGGAGGTGGGATAGGTGGAAGGAGGTCAAGGTGAGGGTGATAGGCCGGAGTGGGGTGGGGGCGGAGAGGTCAGGAAGAGGATTGCAGGTTAGGAGGGCGGTGCTGAGTTGAGGGAACTGACTGAGACAAGGTGGGGGGAGGGGAAATGAGGAAACCGGAGAAATCTGAATTCATACCTTGTGGTTGGAGGGTTCCCAGGCGGAAGATGAGGCGCTCCTCCTCCAGCCGTCGTGTAGTTGTGTTCTGCCGGTGGAGGAGTCCAAGGACCTGCATGTCCTCGATGGAGTGGGAGGGAGAGTTAAAGTGTTGAGCCACGGGGTGATTGGGTTGGTTTGTTCGGGCGGCCCGGAGGTGTTCTCTGAAGCGTTCCGCAAGTAAGCGGCCTGTCTCACCAATATAGAGGAGGCCACATCGGGTGCAGCGGATGCAATAGATGATCAATGTTTCCCATTCATATGAGTTTTAAATGTTGTAGCTGTACTGGCATCTACCACTCTTCCTCTGGCAGCTCATTCCATACCCAACCAACCTCTGTGTAAAAAAAGTTGCCCTTTCGTTCCTTTTAAATCTTTCCTCTTTCACCTTAAGCCTATGCCTTCTATGGCTGAACTCCCCCGTGCCGTTGGAAAGATCATGGCTATTCATCCTATCCATGTGTCTCATGATTTTACCACCCAACCTCCCACACTCCATCTGATACTAACTTCAAGAACAAGCATTTAAAGATAAGGACTGCAAATTTGGAACGATATTAAACATGACAGGTAAACAATACTCAGCCCAAACTTCGTATGGTGATTTGTTTTTTCTCCATATTACAACACTAAGGCAGCATGAAATGCTTACTAGTGCCAATAAGACGTCAAGCACCTCGATTCCTTTGTCTAAAGGGGGCGATGATCTCGACAGTGAAAACTTATCTATGGCCAAATCTATATAATGCCACATAGTCAACATTCTCCCTCCTGGCCTTCCTATGACATTGTCTGGTTGTGTCTTCTTTATCTTGCACTCAATAGAGAGAACCCCTTTCCCCCCATTCACACCTTAATTTAAACACATTTTACGTCATCCACTCGTTCACCTGTGCTAAAAGCCCGTTTATGTTTGCCACACCCTTTTTTCCCTGTCACCCATCCTCCACATCTGACAAGGGATTAAGAATCCCATTTTCCAATTCTTTTCAGTGGTGAAGAAGAATCACATTTGTCTTAAAATGCTAACGCTTTTTCACTGTATCTGCAGATGCTGACAGACCTGCTGAGTTTTTCTAGAATGAATAGGCACAGAACTAAATTTCAACTAAACAAATAATTATGGATACCGTAAATAAAATACAAAAATTGCTGGAGAAACTGGGAGCTTTGTGAAGGGTCACTGGACCTGAACGTTTAACTCTGCATTCACTCCAGAAGATCCTGCAACATTTTCAGTCGGTTCTTCAGCATTTTCTGTTTTTGGAAAATTTCCAAAGAAAGAGGTCAAAGATGCTCAAACATCCTGTCCAGCATGGCATGGCATACAATGGTAACTGAACAATAATGAATGACCCTTACTCCCCCATTCAAATCCCCCTGAAATGAAGGTGAATACACCATTAATCGACCTACCTGCTTTCTACTCCTGCAATATTACTTTCACTGACTGGTGTACAGGGAGATACAGACCATTTTCAATGTTACAGCTCTCCACTGGCTTGGTCTATATACTCTGGTCAGCGTGTCAATGTCATTCCAAGTATTGACTTCTGCCTTCAGAACTCACTGCCTGACATGGACTCGGAGGGCTGCGCAGAAATAAAACAAAAATGCAGCTAAAGTTCCTTTATAGATCAACATTTTTCAACCACTCCCTTTGCAAATGATAGGCTTCCATTCTATTGTTCCCATCAAAGTGCACAACATCTCATCTCTCCCATTGTTCTCCATCGACCACGTATTTGCCCAGTCTCTCCTCTTGTCTTAATCACCTTGGAGTCTTTTTTGCATCCTCCTCATCCACTCGCAAGCTCACTTCGTTTAGTACTGTCAGCAGACTTGGGAATATTGCATTTGAGCCCCTCAACCAAAGACATGTTGCGTATTGAGAATATCTGGATGTCAAATCTCGATTCTTGTTATATTCTCTAAGCCTTCCATTAAAAAGAAACGTGGTTTTATTCTTACTCACTGTTTTCTGCCATCTCTCCCAATCTAAAATAATGACCATATATTAGCCCCAGTCCCACAGAATTCGAATTTGCACAAAAGGCTTGGGGCTTTATCAAAAATCTTGCCGAGATTCCAATCGTATTGCATTGATATCTTCTCCATAATTTTGCTAAAAGCTACTTTCCCAAATATAATTCCCATTTCATAAATCGCTGTTGACTTTGTCTATGCCCATTAATTTCAGTCCAATATTTTCTCTAAAACTGTTTAGTTGCTAATTTATTAACTATTCCCTTTTTCTCACCACACGAAAGTTCTCTAGCATTTCTAGGAAGTTTTCTTTGTTTTTTTTAATTCTGTGAAGGCATATCGGAAGTATTTATTCCATAGTTCTGCTATTTCACTGTCCTCAATTATCTTGTATCAGACTAATCGAAAGCTGAAATTTTTTCTCTTAATTTTGCCATTCACATGTTGTCGGAACATATTACAAGTTCACTCTTATATACTTTGATATATATTCTTCAGAAACCCATCAATTCCTATCTTAAGCCACTCAATGACTGACGTCCCACATCCATACAATAACAGAAGCACAGAATCTGTTCCATCAGAAGTACAGCACGGTCCACATTAGGCTCACTTTTCGACACAAGAGCCGTAGCTGTGAATCTTATGGCATTTCAAATGCACAACCATGTATTTTCTAAAGATTTTGAGGTTACCATGACAACTTCCCTCTCAAAAAGTGCATTCCGGACCCCAACACACTCTGGGTGAAAAACAGTCCTCAATTCCTGACTAAACCTCAAATCAGTCATTTTAAAAGTGGGGCCATTTGACTAAAAGGATCCGCTGCTGTCTATCCACCCTGTCCATGTCCCTCATAATCTTATCCTTCTGATTCACGGACCACTCAGCCTTCTCTGCTCCAACGTAAACAACCCGATCTTTTCCAGCCTCTCTCCATAGCTGATATACTCCATCCCAGGGAACATCCTGGTGAATCTCCTCTGCACCCCTTCCAGTACAATCACATCCTTCCTGTAATGTGGCTCCCATAAAGAGCTTTCGAAGCGCTGCTTCTTCACCAGGTGGTTGTGCACTTTGATGAAGTGCCTCGAAAGGTGGTGCCGCCGAGTAAACCTTTTGGACTATAACCTGGCGTTATGCAATTTTTAGCTTTGTCCACCCCAGTCTAACACTAACACCTCCGAATCAGAATTAATAAGAGACACAGCACTGATCCCTGTGGCACACCATTAGACACGAGCCTCCAATCACACAAACAGCCTTCTTCCACCATCCTCTGTCTCCTACCACTAAAGTTGATTTGGATGCAACTTGGCAAGTCACTAATGAGTCCTACCTGCTCCCTGGTTATTCTGTTCTACTGGATACACTTGGAGAATATCTGGAGATTCTCCCTAATCTTGCCTGTCAGTAGGTTTCCATGCCCCTGTGTTAGTCAGTCTCTCCAAGTGATGAATTTCCTCCTTATTGCTGCCTTAACTGGCCAGTCCCAGATCCTGCCATTATTTGCCTTCAATGTGGAATAGACAGCGAGGGAAGTGTTCTGTTAATTTCCAAGTTGTCATATATTTTGTGAATTTTCTAAATTTCACAGTGACCCACCTCTCATTCTTTGAAACTCTCGCGAGCACAGGCCGACTTTACTCATCAGGCAAACTCACCATTTTAGGGATTAATCTCGAGAATGTCCATTGCACTTCCTCTGTGGTCAGTATATTCTTTCTGAGATTCGGTCACCAAAACTGTGCACAATACTCCAGATAATGTCCCATCAACACACTGTGAAACTGCTTCAAGATGTCTTTCCATCAATGTTCTGTATCTCTTAAAAGAAGGCGAAACAAACTTTAACTTTCCACTTACATATATTCCTCGAAATTCCCTTCGCATTCATTGCATTTATGAACTCACTGAGTTCGTATAGAAACCCTTCCGAAAATCCAGTATATCCGACTTCTACTGGTTCCCCATTATCTATGTTGTGAGAAACAACTTCAAACAATTCTGAAGTTTATCAAGTATGATTTCTCTATCAGAAATTCATGCTGATTCTCTCCATTGTTGCTGTTAATTTCCAGATATCAAAAGTGTCATCCTGTGTAATAGATTCTATAAGTTTCCCTACAGATGTCAAGTTTGTTCGTCTGCAGTTCTTCACACTATGTCTATTTGCCTTTGTAGCTGTTTGGATCCCTTCCATTTATTGATAGTGCTTGGATCGCGTTTATTCACAATAGTTTCCGGTCTCTGCTGAATGTACAGGAAATTAAAACAAAGTCATAGACAGTGCAATTAATACGACTATTGGTGATTTTTTTCTGACATGTTGATTGGAAGTACATCTGTTTCATCAGACCTAGCAATGCTCAATCCAGCTCCATGTTCAAGTACTACCTTGTTACGGATATGAATTGACTCTATGTCTTTAGTTGCAGACGTCCGATATGATCACTTGGTATTACTGGGGGATTTTCTGGATCTTCCTCCATGAAGACAGATGTAAAGTAACTGGTTCTTTTCTTGACCATTTCCCTGTTCTCCACAATGATATCTCTTCTCCCGATTACAAATTTCCACATTTGACCTTGCTTTTATTTCGTTTCATTTGAAATACAGATCATAGACTGATGCAGTCGTTGTGTTCCTTATCAGTTTCATGTCCTTCCTTTCCGGATCGTTAATTTCTGAGAATTCTCAGCATTCCAGAATATCTGGAATTCTTCTAAAGTTAATTCCTATGATTAGTATATTTTCTAATTTGTTATGTTAACCATCACCGAGTCACTTTCTCACGCATTTGTGTTTGTACCTGAAATAAATGGACGTATTTTTCAGACTTTGCAGTATTTCTAAAAACGCCTGGTCATGGCCAGATACATTCAGGAACACTGCAGGAGGACAGGAGGACAGAGAAGAAATTGTGGGAGCCCTACGTGTCTCTTTTCCATCATTGCTGGCCAACGAGTGAGGTCCTGGACGACTGGAGGATAGCGTATGCTGAGCCCATATTCAAGAAAGGCTACAATGCTAAACCTGTAAACCTAAAATCTAGTGGGTAGGTTACTTTAGAAGATTCAGAGAGATTGGATATATCTTCATTTGGAAATACAGGGTGTGATTCGGAGTAATTTAGAATGCTTCTGGAAAAGCACAGCAGGTCAGGCAACATCCGAGGAGCAGGAAAATCGATGTTTCGGCTAAAGCCCTTCGTCAAATTCAGCAAGGCTTTGTGCATGGGAGATCATGACTCGTAAATGTGTTGGAGTTCTTTGATGAAGTAAACAGCAATGTTGAGGAGGTCCGGGTGGTATACGTAGTCTATATGGATTCCGGCAAGGCCTTCAGTAAGGTTCCACATGGTACGCTGCTTTGGAAGGTTAGATTACGTGGAATTGAGGGGGAGCTGACAACTTAGGTACAAATTGGCTTGATGGCAGGAGGCAGAGAGTAATACTGGAAGAATGCTAGTCAGTCTGGAGGCCTGTGACAAGTGGAATGCCTCAGGAGTTGGTGCTGGGACCTCTGCATATTATGTACATCTATGATTTTGATGAGAATGTACAGATATCATTTGTAAGTTTGAAGACGACACTAAAACAGGCGGCGTCATGGAGAGTGAGGAAGGTTATCATAAATTTCAGAAATTACAGCAGTATTTTGATCAGCTGGGGAAGTCAGCTGAGAATTTGAAATGGATTTTAATATTGCGCAGTGCAAGTTCTTGCATTTTAGAAAGTCAAATCAAGGTTGGAATTTCATGGTGAATGGTTGGGACCTAAGGAGTGTAGTGGAACAGAGGGACCTTGGGATTGAGCTGGAAGTTGATTCAGAGGTAGACAGTGCAGTGAAGAAAGATTTTGGCACAGTGGCCTTAATCAGTGTATATCACTGAGTATCAAAATTAATGAGTTACGTTGCAGTTATACAAGATGTTGCTGAGGCCATATTGGTAGCGTTACATTGAGTTTTGTTCACTTTGCTATAGGAAGGATGTTATTAAACAGGAAAGAATGCAGAAAAAATTATAAGGAGTGTTGCCAAGGACTCAATGGACTGGGGAGACGTTGGACAAACTAGGACTTTTTACTTATGTGTGTGTGAGACTGAGGGAGGATCATATTGAAGTCTGTAAGGTCATGGAAGGCATGGATAGAGTGAATGTGCCCAGTCTATTTTTCCCAGGGTTGGGCAATCACAAACTAGAGAGTATCAGTTTAAGGTCAGAGGAGAAAGAATAAAAGGGAATCTGAGGAACAACCTTTTTAAACACAGGGGCTGGTACGCATATGGAATGAGCTGCCAGGGGAAGTGATTGAGGCGGATACATTAACAACCTTTAAAAGGTATTTGGATAAATACACGGATAGGAAAGGATTAGAAGGAAACTGGGCAAGGGCACGGAAATGGGATTAGTGTGGATGGAAATTTTGGTCGGAATACATAGTTTGGGCTGAAGGGCCTGTCTCCGTGCTGTCGGACTCTATGACTCTAACAACCATTGCTTGTCTCCCACTGAATGTTGTATTGTACTTTCCCAATTCACTGGAACTGTCTTGACCCTTTAGCCTCCAGTCTTCCATGATGTTAAACTAGAAAGTTCAAGCATTCTATATTGTACGCAGACGCCGTATAAAACGCACCTTATTAATTTTATTATTCCTTAAAAGCTGCTTCAGTACAAGGTTATTAATTCGTCATCCTGACCACACAATACCAAATTCAAAATAACCTGCTCTCTAGTTTGCTTCACAACATACTCTTCAAACTATCTCATATACACTTACAGAATTTATTTTTCACAACATGAGCAGTCACTTAGTTAACGCAGTTAAGATGCAACTTGAGACCATCCAATGAGATTGCAGTATCCACAATCCTTGCGTATCTAATTTCCGAAGCATATGATGCTAAGATTTTATGCTAGCTTTCGGATTTGTTATATAATATACCAATATTTGCTACTCCTTGCTATCTGTAAGCTCTACCTATACTGATTCTGTGGAAGCTGAGGGAAAGGTCTGTGTCGTTATTAGTGACAGATTTGGACAAGACATTCGGGGAGCCTCACCTCGACACTGAGATGATCTGAAGAAATGTCCTGCAATACAGGATAAGCATCGATATCCTCCCCGCTCTGTCAGGATAAGAGTTACTGTATACTCTCTGCTCACTCACACTCACTGTATATCTGTTATAGCACCTACCCCCAAACAAGGTTCATGCTCTATTTCCAGATAAGGCTCAGGCACTACCACTCTCACTACTGAATTCAGTAACTTTCTTCTTCACTTTCTATGTCACCTACGCAATACCCCCCACACTAATAATGCTATTTGGATTCCAAACTGTCGACTGACTCATTCCAGACAACTCGCAATTCTCCCCAACTACACCAGCACGGACAACAGGGTCACCCATTCCCACTCTCCCTCCCACCCTCCCTTTCTACCATTCCAAGAGGAAGAGCCTGGAGTAGGACAGAA
Source organism: Hemiscyllium ocellatum (assembly GCF_020745735.1). Classification (NCBI taxonomy): domain Eukaryota; kingdom Metazoa; phylum Chordata; class Chondrichthyes; order Orectolobiformes; family Hemiscylliidae; genus Hemiscyllium; species Hemiscyllium ocellatum. Next base: position 24,749,100 of record NC_083446.1, read on the forward strand.
AGGCAAAGCCTGGTGGTGGATGCCCGATATCCATTCCCTCACCCCCTCCCCTTACCATGTGGGTCGGACACTGGTACAAGCCAGAGAGGACATGGACGCCTCGTGTGGAAATTCTGAAACATCCACGTCCCACTGACCGATTAAGGAGCAATGTTCAGTGAAAGACAATTCTCACTTTAAACTCACTGGCAGTTCCAACGACAGTCCTTTCACACCCAAAAAAAGACACAGATACCTCACTACACAGAGACATGGACACATTAATAAATAGAAGTATTGGTAAACACCCCAATATACCAACACACACAATATTTACAGGGAGATAGGCATACACACAGGTAGAAACACACAGAGACATATACAGTCACATACAAATAGACTCAAACACAGTTAACATAGAACATAGAACAGTATAGCACAGAACAGACCCTTCAGCCCACGATGTTGTGGAGACCACTGATCCTCATGTATGCACCCTCAACTTTCTTTGAACAGTTGCATGTCCAGTCATCTCTTAAATGTCCTCAATGACCTTTTTTTCCACAACTGCTACGGGCAACACATTCCATGCTCTCACAATTCTCTGTGTAAAGAACCTGGCATCGCCTCGATGCTTTCCTCCAACCAGCTTAAAACTATGACCCCTCGTGTTAGTCATTTCTGCCCTGGGAAATAGTCTCTAGCTATCAAATCTATCCATGCCTCTCATTATCTTGAATACCTCAATTAGGTTCCCTCTCCTCCTCCATTCTTCAATGAAAGAAATCCGAGCTCAGTTAACCTCTCTTCACAAGATAAGCCCTGGTAAACCTCCTCTGAAACCTGTCAAAAGCATCCACATCTTTCCTGTAATGGGGCGACCAGAACTGATTAAGAAACACATAGGCTGATACACAGACAGACATATGTAGACACACGAACACACAGATAACAAGCACATAGACACACACACAGGCACATACACACATACAGACGCGCACACACTAGCACACACAGACAGATGCACAGACGAACAGAAACAAGTGTCATTAAGATGCAAATCGATATGCTTCGGATTCGTAAGGGAATCAAGGATTCTAGGGAGAAGGCAGAAGAATGAGGTTGAGGTACATATAAGAAATTATTTAACGGAATTTTAGACTTGATGGGCCGAATGGCCTCATTCTGCTCCTTGCTTGAATATTCTTGGTGTTGTGCTATCAGGTATTCTCTTTCTGATACAGCAACAGAGGCTGGGTTTGATACATATTTGATTGGAAAGGGTCAGTGGGAATGTGGGGCAGGTTTGAAGTCCAGAATGCTTTCTATTTATTCCTAATTATTGTGTCCTTATGTCTGAAAAGAAGTGGTGATTTGATGTTAGGTTAACACGGTTTAAAATAACGTGTGCCACAATGAAATAAGGACGTCCCTTTCACTTTAGTGTTGTGTTATCTGGGGTGTCCTCATCCTCAGGGAGCAGTGAAGACTCGGTTATTGAAGATATTCAAGGCTGAGCTTGACTGATCTTTGCTGGACAGGAGAGTCAATGTTTATTGGACACAGACAGGAGAAGGACAATCGGATTAGTTATGAGTATTCTGAATGGTGCAGCCAAAAGGCCAACTGCTGCCCCTACCCCATTCGCTGTGCCATCAATCCGCCCTCGAGGCTGTTACAGAGATGTACTGCTGCCCCGACCGCATGTGTTGTTCCCTCAATCCACCCCTCGAGGCTGTTACAGAGATGTACTGCTGCCCCTACCCCATGTTTTGTTCCCTCAATCCACCCCTCAGGGTTATCACAGAGATATACTGCTGCACCATCCCAATGTGTTGTTGCCTAATCCAGCCCTCGAGGCTGTTGCAGGGATATACTGCTGCTCCTACCACATTTCGCTCAATCCACATCTCGATGCTGTTACAAAGTAGGGGGCCACCCCTTTCAAATAAGCAGGATCGTTATAATGAAACGATAGAAGACCATTCTTCCCCTCGAAGGAGTTACACAGGAATAGAGAATGAAGCAACTCAGCTCATTGAGTACATTACACAGCCCATGAGGAGGCCATTCAAACCACCTTATGTGCTACGCAGGAAGGTGGAAACTTTCGCGAACGGTAAATAGAGAGTCGAGATAAATGTTTATTTTCAGGTTGCAAAGCTGTAACTTGTGTATTGCTGTAGAGATCACTGTGGGATCATCAATCACAAATAATCTGTATCAAAGATCTGGAGGAAGGGAACTGAATGGCGAGAAGCTCAATGAGCGCATCACCAAGATAATCATTCAAGATGTCGTCAAATGGAGGTATTGAGTCTGCTATGTGATACAGACAAGGAAGGTTAGTGAGCAAACCTTCAGCAGAAAGAACATAAGGTAAGTTGTCTATTGTGGCAGGAAGGATAAAACAATGGCGAACAATTTAAATGGAGAGAAGTTGCAGAACTCTGTGATACAGGCCGTTTCCATGTTTCTGGGACATGAATCATATGAAGTCAGTCTGCAGATGCAGCAAGTGATTTGGAAAGTAAGTGGAATGATAGTGTTTCTGGCAAAGGTTATCACGTTTAATGAGGAATGTTTTACTGCATCAGAACGGGGCATTGCTGAGATCACATCGGATACATTGTGTTCAGTTTTGATTGCTTAAACTTAAAAAAAATAATTCTTTCAGAATATTTCATGGATGTTTCCCTTCACTCATTCCTGGAAGGAAGGCCTTTTTGTTATGGGCTTATCAGTTTTGATCTGAGATGAGAAATCTTCTTGAACCATACATGACTTGCTGAAAGGTGTTTCCGCTGGATGCATGTTTCCTCTTGATAAGGAGTTTAAGTCTAGAGAATAATTTTAAGAATAAGATGCATTGATATCAACACACATCTTATATAGACATCGACTGATATTTACAAATTACACAGACGCATATAAACATGTCATCAGATGATAAAGCAGGGACTTTTTTTTTCTAATGAAAGGCACTGTGGACAACAATAGCGATGATGCACCTTCATATCGACCATTATCATCCGTTCCAGAGAATGCTCCAGGAGAGCACACATGGCCCATTTTGATATTCAGTTGACATTATTGTTCAACACAGAGAGGGATAAAATGTTTCCTGCCTGAGAAGCAGAGCTGATTGATCTCTCTCTCTTACTTTGTCCACCTGATAGCAAAACGTGAGACCCGAAAAGCCCTGAGTTATCTTCACCACTTGTGAAGGATTCCTGGTCAGGACTCATTGGAATCTCTTCACTGCTGGAATCAAAGGTAGTTCAGCCAAATCCAACTGTTCCACAAATAAAGCCCAAGACCAGCAGCTTGTGTGAGCAGAGTAATATCAAAGGCAGAAGAACATTTTGGACATTGTATCTTTTGCTATTTGTTGTGAGTTCAACTTCCTGCATTTCACATTTTTCTCAAAAATGACCCAGTCTCAGTCCTATACAATTGGTCATAACACTAAACTGGCTACTTTTAAAATTTGTTGTAATCAGTGGAGGACTGGAACTGGAACAGGACACAGTGACCCTCCAACATTTGTTGGAACACGAATGAGAAATTCTAATTGGACTTTCAAGTGGGAATTCTCTTTTCCAAACGTTTGTGGTGCCTGAATGATTGCATTTATTCAAAGTTGTGCTGTATTCAAACATTTGACAGACACGTGCATGTAGGAAAATTATATGCAGACAGGAAAGTGCTGCGGAAACCATAATCAGAGTAGCTACGATCTTAGTGTCTTGTGGAGCAGTGACAGCGTGTCTAATGACCCAATCCTGCTCCTCAGTCCTATATTCCTATGTTCAATTCAGCCACTCAAACCTCCTGCACTGGTGCTGATGGGGGCATCTTGCTCCAAATACCTGGTCCACAGTAACACAGGATCTCATTCATTCCCTCCAGGCTGTCACACATAGTTTGATGTGGATTGGAAAATGTTACTTCAAAACCCAGGCTGCGTTCGAAAGACAACTCTGGTCTCTTTACAGAGTGTCTCCTCTCTGTAACTTGGGCTTCATTTGTTGGTCATGGTATAGACCCAGATTCAGTGAATTCAGTCCCCAGACCTCATTAAGAGATGACTCATAAAGAACTTTGTTCTCTCTGATTGCAACGTTCAATAACAGATCGTGCAGGAAAATTACAACCATTAACTTTGTAATTACAGAATATGAGAACATAAGGAAGAGGATCAGGTAGTTCGGATAGTCAAGCCATTGTATACGATCATGGCCGATCTACTGTTCATATTAACTCATCTTTAACGTTCAATTCTTCACACTCCCTCAGCTCTCTGACAGGTCAAAACTCCATCTACAGCCTTTTTAAATACTTTCAGTGATGTAGCTCCTCTAGCTCTCGAGAAAAGATAATTCCTGACATTCACTACCCACTGTGAGAGGAAAGCACTCCTCACACAGACCAAGTCATCTATTGTTATGAACAAGAGGGTAATACAGGGGCTCACCAAAGAGTGAATAGCCTTGATATCAAGGCAGTATTTGACTGAGAATGTCATCAGAAACGCCATCTGATTTGAGCTTAATGGGAACCAGGTCTCCCTTCCCCACTGGCTGCGGTCTTTCAGAGCACAAAGGAAGATGCCTGTTTGGGGGCCGAAAATCTCAGTCCCAGGACATTCCTTCAGGAGATCATTAGGGTAGCTTCCTCAGCATAAACATCTTCAGCTGCTTCACCAATGTCTTTCCTCATCATAAGACCAGAGGTGGGGATGGCCACTGAGGTTTACACAATGTTCAGAATATTTTGTCTCCCATCAGCTCCTGATGCCGGACAGCATTCAGGCTTATGGTGTTAAAGTGTCGGTCACATTCATGTAACAGTGCCGTCAGACACAGTTAAAAGAGGAGCTCATTCAATATCTCAAGCTGGTTACATACAGAAACGTGGAAGCCATTCAGCGCACTAAAACTATTGAACAAGGAGACGGACAACCCATTCAATACTCCTGCTTGTTCCACAGGAAGAGAGGGGGTCTGGTCAGTACATCGAACTGTTAAACAAGATCAGGTAGAGTCCAATCAGACCCTTGAACCTGTTTCATGGGACCTGGAGGAGGCTATTCTGCCCTATGAGATTGTTATACATGAACAGGAGGGTGTCGCTGATGCTCCAATACAACAAACCAATGGAGCAGGGACTGCACTCATGGATGGCTGGACGAGGTTCCTCGTGGGTCCATTGCTGGTGGAACGTCTGCTACTTTAACGTGGTTTGCTGGCAGTGAGGAGGGAAGCCAGATGTTTTGGATCAAGTCTCAGAGAGGCATCTTCCATCCCTGAATAGACAGACCCATGTTCTCCATGGAAGTAAGAAGATGAAGGGAATAGTTAACTGTTTTAGAATGAAGGCATTGTGGCTGCTGTCAGGATTTTGGATAACGTGATGTTTATGTAGGATCACACACCAAATGCACTATATTCAAATTCTGACCCTCTCTCTCTCTCTCTCTCTCTCTCTCTCTCTCTATCTCTCTCTCTATCGATATAGGGAGTGGGGGTGGGGTGAGGGGAACGTCCTCAGAAGGTCTTGTAACCCGAGTAAAATCAAGCCATGGATGTTATCACCGTATCAATATAGAACATAGAACATAGAACATAGAAGGATACAGCGCAGTACAGGCCCTTCGGCCCTCGATGTTGCGCCGACCGAATCCTACCTAACCTATACTAGCCCAATAACTTCCAAATGCCTATCCAATGCCCGCTTAAATGACCATAAAGAAGGAGAGTTCACCACTGATACGGGCAGGGCATTCCATGAACTCACAACCCGCTGTGTGAAGAATCTACCCCTAACATCTGTCCTATACCTACCACCCCTTAATTTAAAGCTATGTCCCCTAGTAACACCTGACTCCATTAGCGGTAAAAGGTTCTTAGTATCTACACTATCTAAACCCCTAATCATCTGATACACTTCTATCAGATCTCCCCTAAACCTTCTCTTCTCCAATGAGAACAGCCCCAAGTGCCTCAGCCTTTCCTCATAAGATTTTCCTACCATTCCAGGCAACATCCTGGTAAACCTCCTCTGCACTCGTTCTAAAGCTTCCACATCCTTCCTATAGTATGGCGACCAAAACTGCACACAATACTCCAGATGAGGCCTCACCAGAGTCTTATACAACTGCAACATGACCTCAGGACTCCGGAACTCAATTCCTCTGCCAATAAAGCCCAGTGCACCATATGCCTTCCTCACAGCACTATTTACCTGGGTGGCAACTTTCAGAGATCTGTGTACATAGACACCAAGATCCCTCTGCTCATCCACACTACCAAGTAGCCTACCATTAGCCCAGTAATCCATCATCTTGTTATTCCTACCAAAGTGAACGACTTCGCACTTAGCTACATTGAATTCCATTTGCCACATTTCCGCCCAGCTCTGCAACTTATCTATATCCCGCTGTAACCTACCACTTCCTTCCTCACTATCCACAACTCCACCGACTTTTGTGTCATCCGCAAACTTGCTTACCCAGCTTTCAAGTCCTTCCTCTAGATCATTTATAAAGATAACAAAAAGCAATGGTCCCAAAACAGATCCTTGTGGTACACCGCTAGTAACTGCGCTCCAAGATGAACATAATCCATCAACTACTACCCTCTGTCTCCTTCCAGCCAGCCAATTCCTAATCCAAACCTCTAATGTATCCTCAATGCCATACCTCCGAAGTTTTAGCATTAGCCTACCATGGGGAACCTTATCGAACGCCTTACTAAAATCCATATACACAACATCTACTGCTTTACCCTCATCCACTTCCTTAGTCACCTTCTCAAAGAACTCAATAAGGTTTGTGAGGCACGACCTGCCCTTCACAAAACCATGCTGGCTATCCCTGATCACGTTATTCCTATCCAGATGTTCATAAATCTTATCCCTTACCATTCTCTCTAAGACTTTGCCCACCCCTGAAGTCAGACTCACTGGCCTATAGTTACTAGGGCTATCCCTACTCCCTTTCTTGAACAATGGGACCACATTCGCTATCCTCCAGTCCTCTGGTACTATTCCCGTTGACAATGACGACATAAAAATCCAGGCCAATGTCTCTGCAATCTCCTCCCTAGCTTCCCATAGGATCCTGGGGTAAATGCCATCAGGCCCAGGATATCTGTTTAGAATATCATGAAGACGTCCATTCCCCTTAAGTTTCAATTCTCTCACAGCGCTAAAGATTAATCTTCATTCAGCCCTCATTTTACCACCATCCCCGGGATTAGTCTGGTGAAAAACCTTTGCACTCTCTTTGTGGCAGGACGATTATTTCTTAAAAGGGAAAGAAAATCTGTCCACAATTTTCCAAGACTGCCTCAACAACACTCTCAGGGTTGATCACAATAATTCCTGTTCCTCACTGAGACATCTCCGTTTCTTTCCTGTGGCGTAAAAAGCCTTTCCTTCTCGCTACACTGCGACTGACGTGGAATTTAAAAGTTCCTTACATCTATATGTGAGCATCAACACAGCCAACACCAGAGGTGCTACGGGAGATGAACATCACACTCAGAGAAAAGGCTAAGAAGAATGCACTTGAACTAACGAATAGTCACCCACCTGAATGGAAATGAGCTGTAGGAACATGGGAAACTATTCTTCCCTCATAGGTCAGGCCAACATGTTATGCCTATCTTGAACTGAGTGGCTGGTTCAGCTATTCCACCGGACAGTAAAGAGTAAAACACATTGCTGTGGGTTTACAGTCGCACAGAGACCTGATCAGGGAAGGATGACCCATTGCCTTCACTAAAGGACATGAGGCAAGCAGATGGGCTTTTTATACTTAATGATGGTGGTTTCACTTCAATGCCAACAATTTCATTCATATTAACAGATTATTATTCTGTGGCTCTAGATCATGATTCAATGACTTGAGCACCATGAATTATCTTCCCGTCAGACAGTTTCTGTGCAGAGAACAAGTTAAATATTTCAAGTGCAATTATTTTGTGATTGACATGCGGTTAGAAGGGGCTTGAAGCAGGTTATTCCGGATTTAACAGAGGCTCAAATGATGGTTTACTCAGAAGGTGCACTGTGGCTGAGGAGGAGTTGGAGTATCATGATGGTGATATTGGACTGAATAAGAGAATGGGGAGGATATGGAGATATCGATCTGTGCATGGCTAGAAGGATTATGAACTTTTAGAGTTTCTCCTCGCATATTGGTGAGTCATTTGAAAGTAGTAATTTCCTCATTATAATTTCTAAGGAATGGGATTTTTCATTAGAGCTGAAAACAATGACTTCCACCTTTCCTAATTTCAATAACATGAACAACAATTCAGTTAAACCTGCTTTAATAGACAGTTAGAATGACTTACCAGGCACACCAACTATAGCGAGGATGGGATAGTAACCAGCTTGAATAACAATCAGTACATCATAGATCCTCCATACTAATGGTACCAAAGGTTTGGAAAGCAAGTAAAGACGAGTGGAAAAACTCCTGTTCATTGTTGGATCATTCCAGTCTAATGTTCTCAGATTGTGATATCTCCTCCCTGTCTCTCTGGAGCTGCTGATCCCTGTTAGTACTGTCGGCGATGCTCCCACACATACTATGGGATAACATACTGAACTGAATCCTTAATTAATAAAAGAGGCAAGACCTCCAGTGACACATTTAGGGTCCACGGAGACTGACATCAATCACAGTCACTGAACAAATAGCTGCAGCCAACGCCTTTCAATTCAATATTATTTTATTAAAATTCAAAATGATGATTAACATTTACACAGTCTGGATTAGATATGCGAGGCTGACTGAGGGAACGAATGTTGAGTATGGTAGATAATTGTGTGTCTACATTGGATATGAAAGTAATGCCAGAGGTTTATAGGAACACCAACATGCGTCTCTGCTTATAAATGGAAACATAGACCCTGTAACTACTGCTGAGGCATGACAATATCAATAAGAGATTGAGAGAACTTTTATAGGCCATGATGTGGAGACAATATGTACCTAAGTCAGCGTGGGGTTATAACAGACAGACGGCATTGATATGTTAACAGAGAATTGTACCCAAGAGATAATGGGGACTCCAGATGTTGGAGAATCCAGTGTAGATAAAGCATGATAGTGGAGAAGGCACAGAAGGTCAGGCAGTATCTGAGGAGCAAGAGAGTAAACGTTTCCGGCAGAGCACTTCTTCAGAACTGCGAAGCGGCAAAGGGGCTGAGAGATAAATGGGTGGTGGGGGTGAGGCTGGGGGAAAGTTTGGTGTTGGTGGGCGAAGCTAGGAGGTGATAATGATAGGTCGGTGGGAAGTTGGAGCGGATCGGTGGGAAGGAAGATGGACAGGTAGTTCCCACCAGAGGTCGGATCTGAGTCGCAAGGTTGGATTTGGGATCTGGGTCCTCAAGGGGATATTTGAAAATTAGTGAGTCCAATGTTTATGCAGTGTGTTCGTCGGTTCCCGAGGCAGAAGATGAGGTGTTCCTGGTGACATCCTGGTATATCTCATCTGATTCCCTTTCAGCTGAATAATCTCCTTCCAATAACAGAACTTCACACAGTACTGCAGAAGAGGCTTCATCAATGTCCTGCACAATCTCAACATGACTTCTAAATTTCTTATCCCAAATGTCTGAGCAATGAAGCAACCTTAAACAGCTTGTCTATAAGTGCCACAAACTTCTGTAAATTCGATCGTCACTTGTGGGTCCCTCTTTTCTACAACACTACCAACGCACTATTATTAATTGCATAAGCCCCCGCTTTTTATTTTACCAAAATGCAATACCTCGCATTTATCCAAGTTAAACTCAGTGCGTGATATTACTGCCCCCTCACCCTTCTGCTTCAGATTTAAAAGACCCTCCCCTCTCCAGAAGGCCTACAAACACAGGCCTTGAGTTTCCCAAAGACCAAGAGCTTGATTTGCTTTGTGCAAGCAGAGGGAGGAGAGGGTAAGGAGGGGCTGGAAAGTAAACCGATGCCTTGCATCACATAATAATTTCAGGAAGAGGGAAGCCACATGTCAAAGGTTGGAAATAGTGGCCAGTGTTTTTGGCCAGAAATTGTGCTCTTTCATTTTCCCTAGTGTTTCAGTATTGATATCTATTCAAGATCCCTCACATTGCAGAGTGTTTCTGCAAGATTTCTTACCCTAATATTGCAGATTACAGATAATAGCCATTTAAGCTGGAAATCATAGCCAAGCTATTAAAGAAGTTGCTTGGCAGAGCACGTGCACTCATCATCCTATAGTTGAGGCTGATACCTTTTATTTGTTTAACAATGAGAACTGTTGCCTGTGTTTTTCAGTAATGTTAATCAGAATGTAATAAATCCATATAGAGCTGAAAACTGACACTTAAAATCTGGGCATGGTTTAAGTCTTGTATGGTGGTTAGCACCCCTGTCCCTTGGGCAGAGCTCTGGATTCGATTCCCTTCCATGAACTTGTGGTAGTGTCACTTGCTCTGGAACAGATGATCTTAACTCTGTTGTGGGGGTGTGTCACGGTATGTTCAAAGAAAGCTGTTGAACAAACACACAAGAGAATCATGTTGCAGCTTTAGGGGCTATTGTTGAGCGGTGGTAGTGCCCTGACCTCTGAGCCTAAAGGTTCACATCCCACAGAGATGTTTCATTAATGTCTGAGCACGTGGATTAAAATGATATTTGAAATGTGACTTGATGGAGTCCATGCAAGCACTGCACAAAACACTACATAGGACAAACAGGGAGACAGCTAATGATCCGTATCCATGAACATCAAGTAACCACGAAACGACACGACCAGTTATTCTTAGTAGAATCACACGCAGATGACAAGCAACATGAGTTCGACTGGGACAACACTACTATTATAGGACAAGCCAAACAGAGAACAGCCAGGGAATTCCTAGAGGCATGGCACTCATCTACAGATTATATCAACAAACACATCGACTTGGACTCAATATACCGGCCACTGCAGCGGACAGCTGGAACTGACAACCGGAAGCAGCAGAGACAAACCACTATAAAAGCTTGAGGAAACATCACAAGGGCTTCACAGGAGGTTACCAAGCACTGAGGATGTCACCTAGAGAGGGGACTAAACGTCTGCAACGTAACTTCCAAGCTCAGTGAACAGAACCACAACAGATATACACAGAAACACAGACAAACCACCCTGCACCACCACTTAGTCTCCTGTCAGTAAAACGGCATACACAGAAACATACACACACACAACCCTACACCACCAAGTTGTTTCCTGCTATTGATCAGGTATATACAGAAACACACACACACAATGCCACTCTACCACTCTGTCTCCTGCCATTAAACAGAAATACACAGCAATGGACACAGACAACCCTCTAACAACACGCTGTCTCCTGCAATTCTACTGATATATAAATAAAACACACATGCACACAACCATCCATCGCCACCCTGTCTCAAGTCATTAAACAGGGATACACAGAAACACATTCACACCAACCTGCAACAATATCTGTCTGTTGTTATTAAACAGTTATTGACAGAAACACAAGCACATAACCTTCCACCACTAGCCTGTCTCCTGCCATTAAACAGATATGTGCAGAAAAACACACACAACCCTCCATCAGCACGCTGTCTCCTTCAATTAAATAGATATACACAGAAACACACACGCACAACCCTCCACCAAAACTCTGTTCCCTGCCATTAGTCAAATATACAATGAAACACACAATACAACCCTCCACCACCATGTTGTCTCCCGCTATTAAGCAGATATACACAGAAGCACACACACGCATGCACACACACAAACACACACACACACACAACCCTCCACTAACACCCTAAATACGGTCAATAAACAGATACACACAGAAATACAAACAAAACTCTAAACCACCTTCCTGTCTCCTGCCATGAAACAAATATAACAGAAACACACACACAAAACACTCCATGTCCGCCTTGTGTCCTGTGATTAAACAGAAATACACAGGAACACACACACACACAATCATCCACGACCACACTTTCTCCTGCCATGAAACAGATATAAACAGAAACACATACGTACAACCCTCCACGACCATCTGGTCTCCTGCCATTACACAGAACTACACAGAAACACACACACACGCTCACACACACAATGGTCCACCATCACACACTCTCTGCCAATTAAACAGGAATAACAGAAACACACACACATCTCGACACCATCCCCCTGACTCCTGCCATTAAACTGACATACACAGAAACACACACACACAACCCTTCACCACCACATTGTTTTCTGCCATTTAACAGATATGCACGGAAACACACACACACGCACACAAACACACACGCACACACAACCCTTGACACCCAATTTGTTTCCTGCCATTAAACAGACATACCCAGAATCACACACACACAACCCTTCACCACTACATTGTTTTCTGCCAGTAAACAGATATACACATAAAACACACACACACAACCCTCCATCGCCGCCCTGCTTCCCACCATTAAACAGGGATATGCAGAAATACATACACACCAACCTGCACTAAAACCTGTCTCCTGTTATTAAACAGATATACACAGAAACACAAACACACAACCTTCCACCACCACCCTGTCTCCTGCCATAAAACAAATACATGCAGAAACACACACACAAAACCCTCCACCACACCCTGTTTCCTGCCATTAATCAGATATATACTGAAACACACAACACAACCCTCCACCACCACATTGTTTTCTGCCATTAAGCAGATGTACACAGAAACACACAAACACAACCCTCCACTAACACCCTGCCACCTGTCAAGAACAGATATACACAGAAACACACACAAAGCTAAACCACCTCTGTCTCCTTCCATTAAATAGATATACACAGGAACACACACACACAAGCCTCCACGATCATCCTGTCTGCTGCCATTACACAGATATATACAGAACCACACACACACACACACACATGCACACACACTCTCTCTCTCCAGCAATTAAGCAGGTATAAATAGAAACGCACACACATCTCGACACCATCACCCTGTCCCCTGGCATTAAGCAGATATACATAGAAACACATACACACACACACACACACACAAAGCTCTCCACGACCCCACTGTCTCTTGCAATTAAGCAGATACATACAGAAATACACACAAAAAAACCCAGCACCACCCTGTCTCCGGCCATCAGATAGTTATACACTGAAACACACACTCACCATTCTCCACCACCAAGCTATTAAACAGAAATTTACAGAAATATACAGACAACCCTCCATCCCCACCCTGTCCCCGTCATTAAACAGATATGCACTGAAACACGCACACACACACACAACCCTCCATTACTAACCTGTCTCCTGCAATTAAGCATATATACACAGAAACACGCACATATTCCCACCACCACCACCCTGTCTCCTGCCATTAAACAAATATATGCAGAAACACACACACACAACCCTCCAACATCACGCTGTCACCTTCCATTAAACAGATATACACAAAAACACACACACAATTCTCCATCAAAACCTTGTTACCTGCCATTAATCAGATATACACTGAAACACACAACTCAACCCTCCACCATCACGTTGTCTCCTACTATTAAGCAGATATACACAGAAACACACACATACACACACTCTCTCTCTCTCCAGCGATTAAGCAGGGATAAACAGAAACACACACACACATCCCGACACCAACACCCTGTCCCCTGCCATTAAACAGACATACACAGAAATACATGCACACAACCCTTCACCACCACATTGTTTTCTGCCATTAAACAGATATACCCAGGAACACACACACATGCACAACCCTTGACACCCAATTTGTTTCCCGTCATGAAACAGATATACACAGAAACACACACACAACCCTCCACGCTCACTATGTCTCCTGCAATTAAACAGATACATACAGAAATAACACACAAACTCCAGCACCACCCTGTCTCCGGCCATTAAACAGTTATACACAGAAACACACGCTCACCATCCTCCACCACCATCCGGACTCCTGTCATTAAACAGATATACACAGGAACACAAACACACACAACCCTCCATCACCACACTGTCTCCTCCGATTAAACAGATATACACAGAAACACACACACAACCCTCCACGACCACCCTGTCTCCTGCAATTAAACAGATACATACAGAAATACGCACACAAACTCCAGCACCACCCGGTCTCTGGCAGAAAAACACACTCACCATCCTCCACCACCACGATGTCTCCTGCTATTAAACAGAAATTTACAGAGACATGCAGACAACCCTCCACCACCACCCTGTCTCCTGTCATTAAACAGATATACACAGGAACACAAACACACAACCCACCAGCACCACCCTGTCTCCTAAGATTAAACAGATGTACACAGAAACACGCGCACACCACCCTCCACCCACCACCCTGTCCCCGTCATTAAACTGATATGCACTGAAACACACACATACCCAACCCCCCACCACAGAAACAGACCCATACATCGCTCTACCACCCCCTTGTCTCGTATAAGTAAACAGATATGCAATGAAACACACACATATCACTACACCACCACCCTGTCCCCAGCACTTAAATAGATATACACAGAAACATGCACACAACCCTCCATCACCACCCTGTCTCCTGCCACTGAGCAGATATACACAGAAATGCACACACACAACCCTCGAGCACCACCGGTCTCCTGTCATTAAACAGATTTACACAGAAATACACATACAACCTTCCACGAACACCCTGCCTACTACCCTTAAACAGATACACACAGAAACGGTCATACATACACAACCCTCCACCACCACCCTGTTTCCTGCCAGTAAGCACATAGACACAGAAACACAGACACTCTACATTCCACCACAACATTGTCCCTTGCCATTAAATAGATTTACGCCGAAACACACACACACCAGCCTCCTCCAACATCGTGTCCTTCAATTAAACCGATATGTCCAGAAGCATGCACACATATTTCAAGTACCACCCTGTCTCCTGTCATTAAACAGTTATAGACAGAAAAACAACACATCTCTCCTCCACCACACTATCTCCTGTCAATAAACAGTTATACACAGAAACACACACACAGTATCCCCTACCACCAACCTTTCACCATCCCTTAAATAGATGTATACAGAAACACACGCACACAACAACCCACGAGCACCCTGCCTCCTGCTATTAAACAGGTACACACAGAAATACGCACACAACCCTCCATCACCACCTTGCCTCCTGTTATTAAACAGGTACACACAGAAATACGCACACAACCCTCCATCACCACCCTGCCTCCTGCTATTAAACAGGTACACGCAGACATACACACACAATTCTCCATCACCACTCTCTCCTGCTATTAAACAGATATACACAGAAACACGCACACATACAGAACCCTCCACCACCAGCCTGTTTGCTGCCATTAATCACATAGACACATAAACACACACGCACCTCCCCAATCACACACTCTCCGGTGATTAAACAGATATGAACAGAAACACACACATCTCGACACCAACGCCCTGACTCCTGCCATTAAACAGACATACACAGAAATACACACACAACCCTCCACCACCACATTGTTTTCTGCCATTAAACAGACATACACAGACACACACACACGTGCACACCCACACACACACACACACACACACACACACAACCCTTCAACAGCAATTTGTTTCCTGTCATTAAGCAATTAAACAGATATTTACAGAAACATATAGACAACCCTCCACCACCACCCGTCTCTTGTTATTAAACAGATATGCACAGAAACACGCACACCTATTCCTCCAACAACCCTGTCGCCTGTCATTAAACAGAAATGCACTGAAACACACACACATCCCTCCACCATCACCGTGTTTCCTGCCTTTAATCAGATATACACAGGAACACACACTCAAGATGCTACACCTCCACCAATCTGTCTCCAGCCCTTAAATAGATATCAACAGAAATGCACACTCACACAACCCTCCAAGACCACCCTGTCTCCTGCCATTGGGCAGATATACACAGAAATACACACGCATTACCCTCGACTACCACCCTGCCTCCTGCCATTAAACAGATATACACAGAAACACACATACAACCTTCCACGAACATCCTACCCACGCACAAACCTCCAACACCACCTTGTTCTCTTGCCATTGAGCAGGTATATGCAGAAATACACACACACAACCCTCGACCACCACCCTTTCTCCTGCCAATATCCAGATATACACAGAAACACGCACACAATCCTCCAACACCACCTTGTTCTCCTGCCATTGAGCAGAGATATACAGAAATACACACACACAACCCTCCACCACTACCCTGTCTTCAGCCCTTAAACAGATCTACCAGAAACACGTGCACACAAACCTCCACGACCACCCTGTTTCCTACCCATAAACAGATACACAAAACAACACATACACAAATCCCTCCACCACCACCCTGTCTCCTGCAAGTAAATATATATACACATAAACGCACGCACCATCCTCCTCCACCACCCTGTCTCCTGCAAATAAACAGATATAGACAGAAACATGCACGCATATCTTCAGCACCACCCTGTCTCAAGTCATTAATCAGTTATATACAGAAACGCACACACAACTCTCCAACACCACCCTGTTCTCCTGCCATTGAGCAGATATAAACCGAAATACATGCACACAAACCCTCGACCTCTACCCTGTCCACAGCCCTTAAACAGAAATACACCGAAACACAGACAAATACAGAACTCTCCACCACCACTCTGTTTCCTGCATTTATCAGCTATACACAGAAACACACACACAACGCTCCACGAACACCAGTCTGTCTCCTGTCATTAAGCAGACATATACAGAAAAACGCACACAAACCTGCACCACCACCTTATCAACTACCATTAAACAGACATGCACAGGAAAAAGAAAACACACACACCCAACCCTCCACCACCACCTGTTCTCGTGCCAATGAGCAGATATACACAGAAATGCATACACAAAACCCTCGATCACCAGCCTGTCTCCTGCCATTAAACAGATATACACAGAAACACACACACAACCCTCCATCATCACGCTGTCTCCTTCAATTAAATAGATATACACAAAAACACACACACACAAAACACTCCACCAAAACTCTGTTTCCTGCCATTAATCAGATATATACTGAAACACACAACACAACCCTCCACTACCATGTTGTCTCCCGCTATTAAGCAGCTATACACAGAAACACACACACACACACACACACACACACACACACACACACACACACACACACACACACACACACACACACACACACACACACACACACACACAAACACACACACACTAAACAGATATACACAGAAACACACACAAAACTCTAAACCACCTTCCTGTCTCCTGCCATGAAACAAATATAACAGAAACACACACACAAAACACTTCATGACTACCTTGTCTCCTGTGATTAAACAGATATACACAGAAACACACACACAATCATTCACGACCACACTGTCTCCTGCCATTAAACAGACATAAACAGAAACACATACATGCAACCCTCCACGACCATCCTGTGTCCTGCCATTACACAGATCTACACACACACACACCTTCAACAGCAATTTGTTTCCTGTCATTAAGCAATTAAACAGATATTTACAGAAACATATAGACAACCCTCCGGCACCACCCGGTCTCCTGTCAGTAAACAGGTATACACCAAAACATGCGCACCCATTCCTCCAACACCACCCTGTCTCCTGCATTTAAACATATATACACACAAACACACAGACACACCACGCTCCTCCACCACCCTGTCTCCTGCTATTAAACATACATACACAGAAACACACACGCACACACAACCATTGACCACCAAGTTGTTTCCTGTCATTAAGCAGATATACACAGAAACACACACACAACCTCCACAACCATCCTGTCTACATTCATTACACAGTTATATACAGAAACACACACTCACCAACCTCCAAAACCACCCTGTCTCCTGCAATTAAATGGATATTTACAGAAACATCCGGGCAATCCTCCACCACACTGTCTCATGTCATTAAACAGATATACACAAAAACACACACACACCACCACGACCACTCTCTCGCCAATCATTAAACAGATATACGCAGAAACACACACACAGCACCCTCCACCACAACCCTGTCTCCTGCCATTAAACAGATATACATAGAAATACACACACAACGGCACGCCACCACATTGTTTTCTGCCATTAAGCAGATATGCACAGACAGACACGCACAACCATCAACCGCCATCATGTCTCCTGCCATGAAACAGGTGTACTCAGAAACAAACACATACCAGCTTCCACCACCAACCTGTCTCCTGCAATTAAACAAATAAAACCAGAAACACACACATAGAGAACCCACCACCACCCTGTTAGATTCCATAAATCAATTATACACAGAAACACACACACAACCTTTCACTACCATCCTGTCTCCTGCAAGTAAAGAGATATACACAGAAACACACACACACGACATTACACTACCAAGTTGTTTTCTGCCATCGATCAGATGTACACAGAAACACACGCGCAAACCTCCACTACCACCCTGTCACCCGGCATTAAACCGGTATATGCAGAAACACACAAACAACCCTCCACCATCACCTTATTTCCTGCCATTTAGCAGATTTTCACACAAACACGCATATTACACTCCACCACTACCCTGCCTCCTGCCACTAAACAGATATACACAGAAACACACACACAAACAGAACCCTCCACCACCACCATGTTTGCTGCCATTAATGAAATATACATATAAACACACACACACATACAACTCTCCACTATCACACACTCTCCGGCGATTCAACAGATATAAACCGAAACACAAACACATCTCAACACCATCACCCTGTCTCATGTCATTAAACAGACAAGCACAGAAACACACACAAACACACAACCCTCCACCACAACCCTGTTCCCTGCCATTAAACAGATATACATAGAAATACATAAACACACAACTGTTAACCATCAAATTATTTTCTGCCATTAATCAGATGGACGTAGAAACGCACACAGAGACACAAAACCCCTGACCAACATCTTGTTGCCTGCCATTAAGCAGACAAACACAGAAACACAAACACAACCCTCAACCACCACCATGTCTCCTGCCATGAAACAGATATAATCAGAACAAACGCATACCGCCCTCCACCAGCACCCTGTCTCCTGCAATTAAACAGGTATACACAGAAACACACACATAAACCTCCACCATCAGCCTGTCTCCCGCAATTAAACAGATATACACAGAAATACGCACACATCACCCTCGACCACCACCTTGTCTCCTGCCAGTAAACAGATATAGACAGAAACACATATACAACCTTCCACGAACACCCTACCTTCTGACCTTAAACAGATAAACATTGAAACACACATACATACACAACCCTCCACCACCACCCTGACTCCTGCCAGTAAGCACATAGACACAGAAACAAATACAGTCTACCCTCCAACACCACCCAGTCTCCTGCCATTGAATAGATATACACAGAAACACACACACACACCACCATGTCTCCAGCCTTTAAGCACAAATACACAGAAACACACATACACAACCCTCCACCACCAACTTGCAACCTGCCAGTAAATAGTTATACACAGAAACACAGACATAGTACCCTCCAACACCACTCTGTCTCTAGCCCTTAAATAGATAGACACAGAAACACACGCACACACAACCCACCAGAATCAAACTGCCTCTTGACATTAAACAGATAGATACAGAAACCAACACACACATCCCTCGACCGTCACTCTGTTTCCTGCCGTTAATCAAATATACACAGAACCACACATGTACAACCCTCCACCACCACCCTGTCCCCTGCCATGAAACAGATATAAGCAAAAACTGACACATGCACACAAGCACACGCAACCCTCCATGAACACCCTGCCTCCTGCCATTGGTCAGATATACACAAACACACACACACCAAACTGTCTCGTGCCATTAACCACATATACACAGAAACACATTCACACAGAAACACACACACACACACACACACACACACAGTCACTCACTCAAATCTCCTTGAACACCCCGTCTCCTCTCATCAAATAGTTATACACGGAAATATACAAACACACACACACACCAAACTGTCTCGTGCCATTAACCACATATACACAGAAACACATTCACACAGAAGCACACTCACACACACACAGTCACTCACTCAAACCTCCTTGAACACCCCGTCTCCTCTCATCAAATAGTTATACACGGAAATACACACACACACACACAGACACACACACACACACACAAAACCTTTCACGAAATTTATAGCTGGGGGAATGGCAGTTACGATGCGATTAGGCAAGATTTAGGAACCGTAGGATGGGGAAGGAACCTGCAGGGGATGGACATATTAGGAATGTGGAGCTCATTCAATGAAAAGCTCCTGAGTGTCCTAGATAAGTATGTACCTGTCAACAGGCAGGACCCTGTTTACGAAGGGTTTACGAAGGACGTGGAATCTCTGCTCAAGAGGAAGAGAGAGGGTTATGTTAGGATGAGATGTGAAGACTCAGGGCGCTTGAGCGTTATAAGGTAGCCAGAAAAGATCGAAAGAGAGTGCTCAGAAGAGCCAGGAGGAGACATGAGAAGCTGTTGGCGGATAGGATCAGGGTAAACCCTAAGGCTTTCTATAGGTATCTAAGTAATAAAAGAATGACAAGAGTAAGATTACGTCCAATCAAGGATAAACGGGAAGTTGTGTGAGTAGTCAGAGGAGATAGGGGAAGCACTAAATTAATATTTCTCGACGGTATTCACTCCTGAAAACGACAATGTTGCCGAAGAGAAACTGGACTAGGTGGGATTGAGATTCACAAGGACGAGGTATTTGAAATCTTGCAGAGTGTGAAAGTAGATAAGTCCCCTGGACCGGATGGGGTTTATCCTAGGAACCTCTGGGAAGCCAGGGAGGAGATTGCCGAGCTTTGGCATTGATCTTTAAATCGTTATTGTCTACACGAATAGTGCTAGGAGACTGGAGGATAGCAATTGTGGTTCCCCATTCAAGAAGGGGAGTAGAGACAACCCTGGTAATTATAGACCAGGGAGCCTTACTTCAGTTGTTTGTAAAGTGTTGGAAAAGGTTAAAAGAGATAGGATTTATTATCAACTGGAAAATAATAATTTGATTATGGATAGTCCGCACAGTTTTGAGAAGGATGGGTCGTGCCTCACAAACCGTATTGAGGTATTTGAGAAAGTGACTAAACAGTTGGATGAGAGTAAACCGATTGAGGTGGTGTATATGAATTTCAGCAACGTGTTTGATAAGGTTCCCTACAGTAGGCTATTGTACAAAATGCGGAGGAATGGGATTGTGGGAGTTATAGCAGTTTGGATCAGTAATTGGCTTGCTGAAAGGAAACAGAGAGTGGTGGTTGATGGGAAATGTTCATCCTGCAGTGCAGTTACTAGTGATGTGCCTCAAGGGTCGGTGTTGTGTCCACTGCTGTTCGTCATTTTTATAAACGACCTAGACGATGGAGTAGAAGGGTGGGATAGTAAATTCGCAGATGACACTAAGGTCGGTGGAGTTGTGGATCGTGACGAAAGATGTTGTAGGTTACAGAGAGACATAGATAAGCTGCAGAGCTGGGCTGAGAGGTGAAAAATGGATTTTAATGCGGACAAGTGTGAGGTGATTCACTTTGGTCGGAGTAACCGGAATGCAAAGCATTAGGCTAATGGTAAGATTCTTGGTAGTGTAGATGAGCAGAGAGATCTCGGTGTGCAGGGACACAGATCCTTGAAAGTTTCCATCCAGGTTGACTGTATTGTTAAGAAGGCATACAGTGATTTATCTTTTTTTAATAGAGGGATAGAATTCAGGAATTATTAGGTTATGCCACAGCTGTACAATACTCTGGTGCGGCCGCACTTGGAATATTGTGTACAGTTCTGGTCACCGCATTATAAGAAGGTTGCGAAAGCTTTGGAAAGTGTGCAGAGGAGATTTAATAGGATGTTGCCTGGTATGAAGGGAAGGTCTTCTGAGGAAAGTCTGACGGACTTGAGGCTGTTTCCGTTGGAGAGAAGAAGGTTGAGAGGTGACTTAATAGAGACAGATAAGATAATCATAGGGTTAGATAGGGTGGACAGGGAAACCCTTTTTCCAAGTATGGTGACGGCGAGCACAAGGGGGCATAGCTTTACATTGCGGGGTGACAGATATAGGACAAATGTCTGAAGTAGTTTCTTTACTCAGAGAGTAGTAGGGGTATGGAATGCTTTGCCAGCAATGTTAGTAGATTCGCCAACTTTAAGTACATTTAAATCGTCATTGGACAAGCATATCGACGTACATGGAATAGTATAGGTTAGATAGGCTTCAGAGTGGTATGACAGGTCGGCGCAACATCAAGGGCCGAAGGGCCTGTACTGCAATGTAATGATCTATGGTCTATGTTCTATGAACACCCTGCCTACTTACCTTAAGCAGATATACGCAGAAACGCGCATGCATACACAACCTTCCACCACCATCCTGTCTCCTGCCAGTAAGCACATAAACACAGAAACACAGACACGATACCCTCCATCACCACCCTGTCTCCTGCCATTAAGCAGATTATATACACAAACACACACTTACATCCCTCGACCACCACCTTCTTTCCTGCCATTAATCAGATATACACAGAAACACACACGCACAACCCTCCACCACCACACTGTCTCCAGCCTTTAAAACAGATATACACAGCAAAATGCACACAACATTCTACCACCACCCTGTATCCTGCCCTTAAACAGATATACACAGAAGCACACATGCATATAGAACGCTCCACCGCCAGCCTGTTTTCTGCAATTAATCAGCCATACACAGAAACAGACACACACAACACACTCCACCACCACTAGTCTGTCTCCTGTCATTAAGCAGATACATACAAAAAAACATACACATCCCTGCACCACCACCCTAACACCAACATTAAACAGACAAACACAGGAAAAAACGCACACACCCAACCTTCCACGACCACCACCCTGTCTCCTGCTATTTAATAAATATACACAGAAACATACACACACACAGCCCTCCAGCACCACCCTGTCTCCTACCAGTTAGCACTTAGACACAGAAGCACAGACATCTACCCTCCACCACCACCCTGTCTCCTACCATTACAAGGATATACGCAGAAACACACACACACGCCACACTCCATGAACACCCTGCTCCTGCCATTGGACAGATATACACAATAACATACACACACCAAACTGTCTCGTGCCATTAAGCACATATTCGCAGAAACATACACACACACGCACTCAAACCTCCTTCACACCCTGTCTCCTGCCATCAAGCAATTATACACAGAAATACACACACACAACCTTCCACGAACACCCTGCCCACTGCCCTTAAACAGGTATACACAAAAACGCACAAACATACAAAACCCTCCACTACCACCCTGTCTCCAGCCATTAAATAGATATATGCAGAAACACACACACACACGCATAACATTCCATGAACAACGTTCCTCCTGCCATTAAGCAGATATAACACACACACAACACTCCATGACCACCCTGTCTCCTGCCATTGAACAGATATACACAGAAACGCACACACCACCACCCTGTCTCCTGCCATTAAGCACATACACAGAGAAACACAGGCACAAACCTCCACAACCACCCTGTCTCCTGTTATCAATCAGATATACACAGAAATACACACACAACCCTCCTCCACCACCATGTTCTTCTGTCATTGAGCAGATATACACAGAAATACACACGCACAACCCTCTACTACCACCCTGTCTCCAGCCCTTAAATAGATAGACACAAAATCAGACACACACCCCTCCGCAACAACCCTATCTCCTGCCATTAAACAGACATACACAGAAACACACATACAACCCTCCATCACCATCCTGATCTCCTTCCATTGAGCAGATATACACAGAAATAAACACAAACTTCGACCATCCCAGTCTGTCTCCTGTCATTAAGCAGGTATATACAGAAAATACCCACAAACCTGCACTACCACCCTGTCACCAACCATTAGTCAGACATAGACAGACAACCTTCCATCAACATTCTGTTTCCAGGCATTCAACAGATATACAAAGAATTGGCTGGCTGACAAAAGGCAGAGAGTTGCTCTAGATGGAAAGTATTCTGCCTGGACAACAGTGTTGAGTGGAGTCTCGCAGGCCTATATAGGATTAAAGACAGGATTCTTGGCCGTGTGGAAGAACAGAAGGATCGGGGTGTGCAAATACATAGATCCCTCAAAGTTTTCACACAAGTGGATAAGGTTGTTAAGAAAGCATATGGTATTTTGACATTTATTAATGGAGGATAGAGGTTAAGCGCCGAGGAGTTTTGCTGCAGCTCTACATGTCCCTGGTGAGTCAATACTTGGAATATTGTGTCCATTCTGGTCACCCTACTATAGGAAAGATACAGAGGCTTGGGAGAGGGTGCAAAGAAGGTTTATCAGGATGCTGCTTGGACTGGAGGGCTTGCCTTATGAAGAAAGGTTGAATAGGCTCGGAACTTTTTTTTTTTCTGGAGGGAAGGAGGAAGAGAGGAGACCTGGTAGAGGTGTACAAAATAAAGAGAGGAATAGATAGAGTAAACACCAGAGGATTTTCCCCAGGTCAGGATTGACTGGTTCGAGAACTCATTCTTTGAAGATGTTAGGAGGAAGGTATAAAGTAGATGTCAGAGGTAGTTTCTTTTGACACAGAGAGTTGTGAATGCATGAAATGCGTTACCAGAGGTATTGGTGGAAGCAGAGTCATTGGGGACATTTAAGCGACTGCTGGACATGCACATGGATAGCAGTTAGTTGAGGGGTGCGTAGGTTGTTGCTATATTTTACATTAGGATTAAATCTCGGCACAACATCGTGGGTCAAAGGGCCTGTTCTGTGCTGTACTTTCTATGTTCTATGTTCTCTGACAAGTATGGGTCGACCTCTGACAAACTAATGCCAACTGCAAAAGAAGCTTAAAGACTTCATTGAGTTGCAAAGTTGTCAGCACTGCAAGTATGTTTTGGTCATTGTTGATTTTTTCTCCTTGATGGGTTGAAGCTTACCCCACTTCAACGCTACTGCTAAAATTGTTGTAAATATTTTACTCAAGGAGATTATTACCTGCTTTGGTATTTGCTTTTTTTCCACATTTTGACAATGACCTCAATTTCATTGGAGATATTAATGAGGGATTATGCTCTCATTTTGGGATCCACCACCAACTTCATTGTGCTTATTGCCCACAGGCTGCAGGGCTCGTGGTGCATGGTGACCAGAGTCTGAAAACTAAACTTGCCAAATAGACTTCTGAAACAGGTCTTTCCTGGGTTAGGGTGGTGTTATTGTTCCACCTACAAGGAACTCTTGTGGGGAAATCTCGCTTGTCCCCAGCTGAAATATCCGAGGTCGAGCTTCCTCTCGCCTTGGGATGATGCTTCCTCCTCTATTCCTTTCAAACACATGACTAAGGATATGTCCTCCTGTGTTCTTTCTTTGACCAAAGTTTTGGGAGATCTTCACTCTAAGGTCTGTGCTACTCATGAGAAGCCCCCCTCCCTCAACAATATCCCAGCTGTTGAATCTCCTAACTCTTTTATTCTCATCATGATTTGCACAAGCTGCAGCCTCCAATCTCAATGGCAAGGGCCCTTCCAGGGTTTCCACACCAGTTTGACTGCTGTAAAGGTCGCCGGGCATTCCGCCTGGGTTCACCTTCATCATTCCAAGGTCATTAGATGAGCCCCTTCCGGGGTCGGAGTGTGTGGTGAGGTGGATTGTGGTGGTGGTGATGATGGAGATGGAGATGATGGGAATTTGAAGACAAACCGGAATCAGTTTGTAACAAACTAGTCTACTATGATATAGCTGCATGTTCCGATTCGTAAATATTCTTCTGTTTTACATACCCTGATCCTTAATGCAGAACAACCATTATGATTAAGATAGAACTTAGTCTGTTGTGTGGACTCGTTGCCACCGGGATTCGTGCTGAAGAGGGGGCTGTTTACCGGTGTGATCCTGAGCAACCAGAAACTGTGTAGTGTTTAAGCTGAAAAGGTGTCCTTACGTGCCCGAGAAACTGATTCCTTTGATGCATGGAATGTTACCAAGAATGACTGCAGCAATGGTCAACTGCACCAAGAAGATCGGACAGTACATTCACAGAACAAGTCTCAATGGCCTTTACCCTGTCAAGGTGTTTTGTGCCAGTTTGTTTTCAGTTGTCCTTTTGGTGTTCCTGGTAAGCGTTGCCTCTACTCAAACAGGCTTAAATTGGCACGTCACAAAAGCAAACGGGGAAATGTCGTCCTTCACTAACAATTTGCTTTCACAAAGTCATCATAAAATATTCAGCCAGCATGAAGTGGTCTGTTACGCCCTCACATCAGCAAAGGGCTCTTTGACCCCTTTCCCCCTCCTGAATCCCAACTACGGAGTATGGAATACGTGTTAGGCATTTATTGGATATACTCTTTCCTTTGATTATTACTTTTCCCCACCTGCTAGCCTGTGGAATTCCTATAATAAGCCCGGGAAGTCTATCCAATTTGTTGCAACTGTACAGGTGGCACGGTGGCACAGTGGTTAGCACTGCTGCCTCACAGCGCCAGGGACCTGGGTTCAATTCCCGCCTCAGGCGACTGACTGTGTGGAGTTTGCACATTCTCCCCGTGTCTGCGTGGGTTTCCTCCGGGTGCTCCGGTTTCCTCCCACAGTCCAAAGATGTGCAGGTCAGGTGAATTGGCCATGCTAAATTGCCCGTAGTGTAAGGTAAGGGGTATGGGTGGGTTGCGCTTCGGCGGGTCGGTGTGGACTTGTTGGGCCGAAGGGCCTGTTTCCACACTGTAAGTAGTCTAATCTAGGATGGGGATGCACTTAAGTGAATGCGACTATGTTTATTCCATGTGCCTTGGTCCAAAGTACTCGCATCTCATGCATATACCTACTGGAGGAGTGTGTCTCTGTTATTGTGGGTATTCAGGCTCTTTGTGATATTGATAATGGCACACACCTTACTATGAGACCCGTAATAGCACCTCCATCTTCTCAATTGTGGGTTGGAAGGAACCAGTCTGCGACAACAATCACATCTCTTACTGAAAGACCCACCACTTTTTATTGAACAACTTTCACCCTAAGAGCCCAGTGCGACCATATTTTGCAGTAATGGACTACCAATACATTCAGGGTAGTCACAAAGACAGGTCTGCTTCATATTGGGAAGCCCCCTCCATTATCTATACCAAACCCGGATATTATTTTTTTCAGCCAAGACAAAGCGACTGTCTTCATTGTTCTTAATGAAATAGGTAATCCCTGTGCTGTAGCTGTAGGTGCAGTTTTCATAACTACTACATCCTTGTCAAACTTCTTTGCACTCTTTTCAGGTTAACAGGGTGACCAAAACTGTACACAATACTCCAAGTGTGGCCACACCAACGGCTGACAGCATTTTAGAATAATGTCCCAACTCCTATATTCAATGCTTTGATCGATGAAGGCCAGCAGTCTAAATGCCATCTTCACCGCCCTTTCGACACGTGATTCCTCTTCCAGTGAAGTATGCACTTGTGATCTGAGGTCCCTCTGTTCCACAACACTCCTCAAAACCTGACTATTTACTGTATTAGCGCTATCTTTCTTTTACTTTCCAAAGTGTAACACCTCCGACTTTTCTATATTTAATTGCAGTTGCCAATCCTCAGCTCACTTCCCCATCAAATTAAAATCCCTCTATGATTTCTGATAACGTTCATCGCTATCAACAATACCTCCTAATTTTGTATCATCCATAAATCTAGTAACCTTCTTGGGTGTGTTTGGAGTATGTTGCGCAGTTTTGGGCCCCCTTATCTCAGAACAGATGTACGGGCCTTGGAACGTGTTCAGAGGAATTTCACGAGAATGGTCCCAGGAATGAAAAGTTTGACATACGAGGAACCTTTGAGGACTCTGGATCTTTGCTTAATGGATTTTAGAAGAATGAGGGGAGATCTAATTGAAACATACCGAATAATGAATAGTCTGAACAGAATAGATGTTGTGAATATGTTTCCATTGGTAGAATAGACTAGGACCCGAGGACACAGACACAGAGTAAAAGGAACAGCTTTTAGATCGGAGATAAAGAGAAACTTCTTCAGCCAGTGAGGGGTGAATCCATGGACTTCAATGCCACAGAAGGCTGTGGAGGCCAGGTTAATGAGTATATATAAGACTAAGATAGACAAATTCTTGATTGTCAAGGGGATCAAGGGTTGTGGCGAGAAGCAGAAAAATAGGGCTCAGATACTTATGAACCATGACTGAATAGCGGAGCAGACTCGATGAGCTGAATATTTCAATTTCTGCTTCTATGTCTTATGGCCCTCATCATGCCTTGTAGATTCACATTCAGAACATCTATGCAAATAACAAATAACAAAGGTCTCAGCACCGACACTTGTGGCACACCATTAATTTCAGACCTCCAGTCTGAGAAACAATCTTCAACACCACCCTCTGCTTCTTACCATCGAGCCAATTTTGAATTCAATTAGCTAGCTCTCCCTGGAGCCCATGTCACCTAAACTCACTGACTAACTTGCCGTATGGGACATTGTCAATAGTCTTACTACAGTCCGTATACAGATCATCCATTGTCCTACCCTTATCTATTCTCACGGTTATCTCTGAAACAATTTAAACGTTTTTTCTGACATGATTTCCTGCACACAAATCCATGCTGACTATTTCTAATCAGACCTTGAATTTCCAAATGTTGTTCCATCCTGTCTCTCAGTATCATCTCCAACAACTTGCCTAACACCTATCTTCTGCTCACTGACGAAGAACTCCCTGGCTTGTCTTTGCTACCTTTCTTAAGCAATGAAACCACTCCAGTGGCAAACGATGAAGCAAAAATCTGTGCAAGGGCCTCTGCAATTTCTTTCCTAGCCTCCCATGACATCCGAGGATGGACATGTTCTTGCCCAGGGGATTTATACACCTTATTGTGATTAAAGGTAGCAAATACCTCCACTCTGGTAATATGTATGCGGGCCAAAACATTCCCACTTGTTTTCCTTATTTCCTTAGTATGCATCATTTACTCCTGAGTAAACATGGAGGAGAAGTATTCATTCAATAATTCCCCCCACCTCCTGGTGATTCCACATGAGGACGGCCATGCTCATCTGTAAGGGGACCTATTATGTCCTGAGTCACGTTTCTACTCTTAATATGGCTAGAGAACCTCTTTCACCTTTTCTGAGAGATCCATGTCATGCCCTTTTTAGGGCTTCTGATTCCCCTCTTCAGGGTGCGTCTACATTTTGTGTAGTCATCTAAGGATTGACTTAAGCCCGATATCTTAAACCCAATATATGCCTTCTTTATTGTCCTTACCAGAGCCTCAATATCCCTCGCCATCCAAGGATCAAGTTACCCCTCAACCACCGTCTATCTAATGAAAATTATCCTAATTTGTTCAATCTCTCTTCATGGCTGGCACCCTCCATACCAAAAAACATTCTGGTGAACCTCCTCTGCACCCTCTCCAAAGCATCCACATCGTTTTGCTCGTGTGGCGACCAGACTGTATGCAGTATTCTAAATGTGGCTGAACTAAAGTCTTATACATCTGTAACACAACCTGCAAACTCTTATATTCAGTACTAGGTCTAATGAAGGAAACCATGTCGTACACCTTCTTGACCACTCTACTGATTTGCCTTGCCATCTTCAGGGAACAATGGACCTAGACACCTCGATGTCTCTGTACCTCAATTTTCCCCAATACGTTTGTTTTCTATTTACTGCATAGTTCACTCTTGAATTGGATTGTCCAAAATGCATCTCCTCACATTTGTCCAGATTGAACTCCATCTGTCATTTCACTACCTTTCTCCCCAATCTATTTATATTCTGCTCTATTCTCGGACAGTCCCCTTCACTGTCTGCTACTCCACCAATTTTAGTGTCACCTGCAAACATGCTAATGAAACAAGCTACACCTTCCTCCAAATCATTTATGTATACCACAAAAAACAATGGTCCCAGCAAGAGCCCCTGTGGGGCACCACTGGTCACAGACGTCCATTTTGAGAAGCTCCCTTCCATCATTACTCTGTGTCTCCTGTTGCCGAACCAGATCTCCATCCATCTAGCAAGAACACCCATACAACTTCACCTTCGTCATCAGCCAATGGGGAAATTTATCAAACGCTTTACTCAAGTCCATCTGTATGACATCTATGTCCCTTCCCTCATCAATCAACTTTGTCACCTCTTCAAACAATTCTATTAAGTTTGTAAACCATTACCTTACCTGCACAAAATCATGCTACCTAGCACTGAGAAGTCATTTTATTCCAAATGGGTATATATCCTATTCCTCAGTATCTTCTCCAGTAGCTTCCCTACCACTGACGTCACACTCACAGGTCTGTTATTACATGAATTATTCCTTAATAAAGGAGACGCCATTAGCAATTCTCCATTCCCCAAGTACCTCCCCCGTGTTCAAGGAAGCTGCAAAAATATCTATTAAAATCTCAGCTAATTCCTCTCTCGCTTCCCTCAGTAACCTGGGGTAGATCCCATCCAGACCTGGGGACTTGTCCATCTTAATGTCTTTTGGACCTCACAACACTTCCTCCCTCCTTACGCAGACTTGACCAAGAGCAATCAAAGATCTATCCCGAACCTCAACATCCACCATGCCCCTCTCCATACCGATGCAAAGTACACATTAAGAATCTCTCCCGATTTCTCTGCTTCCAAGCATATCTTTCCTGCTTTGTCCTTGAGTGGGTCAACCCTTAATCTCGCTAACCTCTTGTTTGTTATATATGACCAAAAAGCTTTGACGTTTTCCTTAATCCTGCTCGTAAGTATATCTCATGACCCCTTTTCGCCCTCTTAGTTCCTCATTTCAGATTGGTCCTACCTTTACAATATTCTTCCAAGGCTTCCTCTATCTTCATTTGCAGAGACATTATGTACACATTCTTTTTCCTTTTAGCTAGTCTCACAATATCACTTGTCATCCATGGTTTCCTAACCTTGCCATTTCTATCCATAATTTTCACAGGAACATATCTCTCCTGAACAATAATTAACCTCTCTTCAAAAGCCTTCCACATATCAAATGCGGATTTCCCTTCAAACAGCTGTTCCCAATCCACGTTCCCCAGCTCTTGCCGAGATTGCTATAGTTGGCCTTCCCCCAGTTTAGCACTCTTCCATTAGGACCACTCTCATCTTTCTCCATGAGTACTGTAAAACTGAAGGAATTGTG
This sequence comes from Hemiscyllium ocellatum, assembly GCF_020745735.1. NCBI lineage: Eukaryota > Metazoa > Chordata > Chondrichthyes > Orectolobiformes > Hemiscylliidae > Hemiscyllium > Hemiscyllium ocellatum. Next base: position 24,780,534 of record NC_083446.1, read on the forward strand.
ATCATTATTTCCAAAGTAATCCCTACTGAAACTTGCACCGCCTGGGCGGGCTCAGTTCCCAACACCCGGTCTGGCATGGCCGCTTCCCGAGTTGAACTATTTTTACACTGCTCTAGAAAATGCTCCTGGATGGTCCATATAAATTCTGCTCCATCTAGACCTCTAACACTAAGTGAATCCCAGTCAATGTTGGGAAAATTAAAAACTCCTATCACCATCATCCTGTTACTCCTATATCTTTCTGTGATCTATGTATATATTTGTACCTCGATCGGTGTTGGGAGGCCTGTAGTACAATCCCAGCATTGTTAACGCATCATTTCTATTTCTGAGCTCTGTCCATTATTGCCTCACTGCTCGAATTTTCCATGGTGCACTCCTTCAGCACAGCCGTGATATCTTCTTTGACCAGTGACGCTTCTCCTCCACCCCATTTCCCTTCCACGTTATCCCGCCTGAAGCATTAATGACCTGGGATATTTAGTTGCCAATCACGCCATTCCCTCAAAAAGTCTCAGTAATGTCAATAACATTATTTTGCCAGGTACTATTCCAAGCCCTAATTTCATCTGCTTTACCTACTATACTTCTTGCATTAAAACTCCAAGTCCCTCTCTGTTCATCCTCCGCTTCCTGCCTCCTCTACCCCTCAGTCATGCTGATTTCATGATCTAGTTATTTATGCTTTAGTTATTACCTCCTTTCAATTCACCAAACTCCTCATTTTTTTCCCGATCACCTGCCACATTAGTTTAAACCCTTCCCAACAGCGTTAGCAAATGCACTCCATCGGACATTGGCTCCAGTCCTACCCAGATGTAGACCGCCCAATTTGTAATAGTCGTACATCCCCGAGAACCGGTCCCAATATCCCAAACATCTGGACCACTCCCTCCTGTTCCATCTCTCAAGCCACGCATTCTTCATGATTATTCTATCTTTGCTACACTGACTAGCACTTGACAAATGGAAGCAATCCTGAGATTACTGCCTCTGAAGTCCCCCTTTTTTAACTTGGCTCCTAACTCCCTAAATATTTCTTGTAGGACCTCATCCCAGCGGCACATTATTGTAGGGAGAGTTAATTCAGGTGCATAGAGTATTAGGGATACTAGATTAGACTGATGAATGGACACTGTAACTCCAAATAAAGATGATCTTATTCATGTTGATCGTGTTTGTTTGAATGTCCTGCGTATTGTAACCTACACGCCTTGCTCTGTCCAAGTTTATTTTTCACCTTACGATCTGTGTGTCCATACTTACTGTCATCTGTCTGTACTGCTCGCAAATAAAGCTTTCACTGGACTTAGGCACATGTGACAATAAATGTAATATATTAATTATTTCTCACCCGAACAGTGTCTCTTCCAAAAATATGCGATCTTTGATAACCCTCAAGTTTCAACATAATCCCTCTTTGTCTCCTATCACGACAGATTAAATACCCAGTTCCATCACCATCTCTTCATGGTGTCATCATCTCATGAATTAGACTGCTAATACTTGTTTAAACTGTATCTGTGTTAATGAGATCGTGCCTTACAAAGGAGATCATACCTGTTCACAGTGCCCCAAATACTCTCTCATCAAGGCCTGACAAATGCAGGAAGACGGATTTACTTATGCACTGGAATCATATTACCATGAAGGGCAGCATACTGTACAAGGTCCTCAATACTTAACGCCCTTGGAGGAGCGATTTTTGGTGACTCATGATCAAGGACATTCAGGTCCTTTTTAAAAACAACACTTCTCAACCTTGTACCATTTAATCAACACAAAATGAGATGCATGCTGTTTATTTCTCACATCCAAATAATTTCTGTGCCTTGCAAATTTTAGATTTTTTAGATTACTTACAGTGTGGAAACATGCCCTTCGGCCCAACAAGTCCACACCGACCCGCCGAAGCGCAACCCACCCATACCCATACCCTTATATTTACCCCTTACCTAACACTACGGGCAATTTAGCATGGCCAATTCACCTGACCCGCACATCTTTGGACTGTGGGAGGAAACCGGAGCACCCGGAGGAAACCCACGCAGACACAGGGAGAATGTGCAAACTCCACACAGTCAGTCACCTGAGTCGGGAAATTGTGGTGGTTCAAACACTGAAACTTTTGATCTCCCATGAGTAACTGCCTTCAGTCCATAAAAGTGCAAGAAGCTCTGTATTGTTTCCACTGACCAATTCTCAATCCATGTGGTATATCCAGATCACACCGTCTGCAACTTATCAATCTTCTCTAACTTCCTTTGTTCACTTGTTAGCAACAATATAAAAAAGTATTCTGCAAATTCAAATACACCACTCCCACTGGTTCTCTTTTGTGGATGCATCAACTAACACAAACTCCACAGGTTTCTCAAAGATAATTTCCGGTTTCTAAATCTAAGCTGAATCTGCAAAGTCACATCATGATTTCTCAAGTGTCTAATTATAAAATTTCTCATAAAACGTTCTAATATTTTCCTCAGCCCTGATATCAAGGTACCCACTTTTTTTTTTGTTTCCCTCCCACTCCGGTTTTAAATATTCCAGTCTGCAGGAACAAGAATTTCCAGAGTCTAAAGAATGTTGAAGGGTAATCAATACTTCTTTCTTGTCATTACAACGTTTAAAAGACATTTGGATCAGTATATAGGAAAGGTTTGGACGGATATTGGCCAAGCGCGGGCAGGTGGTACTAAGTTTGTTTGGAATTGGAATAGTCAGCATGGACTGATTGGACCAAAGGGTCTGTTTCTATTCTGTATGACTCTACATCACTTTCACTAGCTGTGTTGCCACTTCCCTGAAAACTTTGGGATGGAGCTCATTGGGTGCAGTAACTTGCCAAACTTCAATTCAATTAGTTTTTGAGTAAGTCCACTTTATTAATTCTAATCATGCACATGTTCTTATTTTCACCAGTCAATCTGTCCCATAATATTTCTAGTTGATTTTCGGTACCTTCCATTGTGGACACAGGGCGAAGTTTTTACCCTCAGCAGGAGGCAGAGATGTATTCCGTCACTGTGTGAATACATCGGAGCACTGCAACTTGGAGATGATGGACGTAACACCCACTTCCCCTCAGAAAGTTCAAGAATCAAGACAGTTCAATGAAACTGTCACTTCCTGGTCACTGATAGCATAGTCCTCATCCTTGTATGAGTTTACAGGTTATGTTGAAACTCATTTTAGAATCAAACTGACTTCACACTTTACACCTGGCATAGGTCCAGGCCGAGGTAAGAAAAGGTTTGTGAACAAAATATGTGAAAGGTGTGAAAGATGGGTTATTAAGAAACAGTGTTGAGGCAGAAGTGAAGACTGGGGAAATTGTGAGGGTGGGAGTTGACCAGGTTTTGTTGTAGATGGAATATTGAGATATAAATCAGTTCATGATAAAATGGGGTAATCGTGGTTATGATCACTTTCGTTTCTCCTCATATACTTGTAAGCGAGGGATATGAAATTCATGGCATAGAAATGGAGATTATGAAGCGAAGACAATAGTTTGGATCTTTGCCAAATATACACTACAGAGAAAACGAGGACATTCACAACGGGTTAGAGAATTAGTAAATGGGCAGAGATAGACTCACCAGGAACACCAACAATAGCGAGGATGGGGTAGTAACCTGCCTGAATAGCCATCATTACACAGCGTCAATCGAGATGTTGTTACGACACTAAAGTATCCTCCACCACAACAACTTCCAATATAAAACTGCTTCTGGGCACAACGGCCCTGAACATACACAAGAAATACGGATTTCCCTGGATTTTACTCTCACAGCTCTTACCAGTTAATTGTTTATCGTTTACACAATGCAATTCTATAATCTGTTTATAAAGATGAAAACATCTTATTGCACAATTTGTATGCCTTTTCTTTTTGAGATTTTTTGTAGCCTTAGCGCAAAAATATGTGTTCTGTTTAAAATTGACCTGTTTATTGGGATTCAAGGGTCAGACATAGTATGTATTTTTCATGGGTTAAGAAACAGAAAGGAATAGAAGACAGTGGCTGTGGAGATTGATGAGGAGTAAAGTGACATCCCCACCAGTCCCCAATGTCTTCTTGATGGGCAGAATAAAACAAAGTGCAGTGAAAGGAACAGAATATATTCAGAAGAAGGAATGGCAAGTGACAATCTAAACAAAACAGAATCATTTGAAATAGAATGGCTAAACTATGTTTTTGTGTGTGTGTGTGTGTGTGTGTGTGTGTGTGTGTGTGTGTGTGTGTGTGTGTGTGTGTGTGTGTGTGTGTGTGTGTGTGTGTGTGTGTGTGCGCGCGCGCAGATAGATACGATTGTTCATATGTGTGCAATATATTCAGAATGAACAAGAGAGACATACTTAACAAACATGATGCATGTGATGTACAAAATTTATAAAATATACATCTGTTATTTAATCTTCAGCTGAGATGTTATGTTCCCCTTCTCTCAATGTACCGTCTGGCTCCTGCCCCTTTCTGGCATTCCCTGATCTAATCTTTCATTCTCATCGGGATGGATGTTATAAATTCCTGCTTCTGGTGTTCCAACTAGTTTCAGTTAATCCATTTTCTACCAGGAAACATATATTGGGTTCTGTCAACAGGTGATGCTTGTCATATTGATGGAAATAAAGGTTCTGGCATCAAATCCAGGATTTCAACTTATTAATCTGTTGCACATACACTGTACAAAGGACCACAGCACACAGGAATTGTCAAACCAAATACGGAAGCACATCTATTTCTATCAATCATGTCGACTTCCCTATTTTTACATCTCCACGTCTATATTCTCTCTCTCTCTCTCTGCCTTTCCGTCTAGTTAATGAATCCTCCAAGCGTTCTTCGTGTCCCATGTCTCAAACCTCCCTCCTTCAGTTTACATCTATTGCTCACTTTTGGATCAGATGGCTTATAATTGAGTAATGTAACTCAAAAGGCAGGAGGGAGGCGTTGGCTAGAGTTAGTTGGAAGGGGAGCTGAGCACGGCAATATGGTGAAAAGGCAATGACAGGAGCTTCTGGAGATAATTCAGCAGCACATCAGAAATTCATCCCAAGTAAGAAGAAAGATATTCAGTGGAAGACAAGGCAGCCATGCGTGACAACGAACTCTGGGTCAGCATAAAAGTAAAAGAAAATGCGCGCAATGTGGTGAAGTTTATTGGGAACCTAGACGATTAGAAAGTCTATAAATTCCCGCACGGATATCTAATAACAGCAAATGGGAGGAGAGCGTGAAATATGATATTACACTTGTTAATCATGTAAAAGAACATTGAAAGAGAGTTTTAGATATATAACAAGGAAGACAGGGAGTAAAGAACAAACAAAGGAATGTTGGAAAATGAAGCTTAAATAGTTATGGGAAGCAATGGAATGGCAGAGGAATTGAATACATTGCAACAGTCTTTATGGTGGAAGACAACAGCAAAATATCAGAACTTCGAGACAGTCAGAGGGTAAAGGTGAGTATAGTGACCACCGGTAAGGAGAAGGAGCTGGGGAAGGTGAAGTTGGATGAATCAGCGAGACCAATTGGACAACACTCCGTAGTTCTAAAGGGATGCTGAAGATGATTATGGAGGCACTGCTGGAGATTTTTCAGGTAATTTTGGAGTGAGGGAGGATTGGTAAATGTAACCATCCTGTTTAAGGAGAGAGGGACACAGAAGACAGGAAATTACAAATGGCCAGGCAAGTTGAAACTGTTGTATAGAAAGACTTAATGGATCCTTACGTTTATGAACGTGGAGTATAAGAACAAGGAAGTTCTGAAGTATATTGGACGTGGTGTGATTAAGCTACAGAATAACAAGAGTTACATTTACAATGCTATTATGAACAGCAGATTTGAAAGTACGGTTAAAACAAAGGAAATCATTTCGAAGCAGACAGGAGCATTAGTGACAAAGAGACTGTTTCCTTGACCCTGTAGTGAGAATGTGAGGTAAACTTGTTAGTAAACAGATTTAAAAAATGTATAAAAAGCACAATAAAATCTGTTGCTGTGGATATAGCAACACATATGAAACTGAAAAAGCACAGCAGATCAGAAAGTATCCTAGGAACAGGAAAGTCAAAGTGTCAGGCTGAAAGACTTCATGAGGATTGGGCCGGGCGAAGGGGAGCCGGGAAGTAAATAGAGGGAGGGGCGTGGGGCTGAGGGAAGGCTAGATGGGATGACGATGGGGATGCAAGTAGGGGGATAATGTGATTGGTCAGTGGGAAGGGTGCAGCGGATATGCGAATAGGAAGATGGACAGCTTAGGTCAGGTCAGGGAAGGGGAACATGGAATAAGGCTGTGGGTGGAGAAATTTCGAAGCCAGTGAAGTTAAATATTGAGACCAGTGAACTGTAAGCTCTCCAGCTGAAAGATCAGGTTGTGTTCCCTAGTTTCTGTTTGGCCTCACTCTGACAGTGGAGGAGGCCAAGGATGGACCTGTGGCCGGATGAGCTGGGGAGGGGGTGGGGGGTGCGGAGTAATTGAAATAGATAGCAACTGGAATGTTGGGTTGGTTAAAGCGTGCAGATAGCAGATGCTCCATGAATATGTTTCCGAGTCTCCCTTTGGTCTCACTGATAGAGAGGAGACCACATTGGGAGTTGGAGACGTGCTTGGTGGGGCAGTATCAGGTTCTGTGTGGAACACCAGTGTTCTGCACGAAACAACCAACCCGACTTTCCAGTTACCTTCCATTTTAATTCTCCTCCAACTCGTCCAGGGACATGCCTATCCTTAGCCTCTCCACTGTCAGAGGAGCATCACCTGTGGTTTTACCTTTGGAGGTGATATCCAAAGGGCCTCAATATTGACTGCAGCAGCGTCAAAATTCCTCCATGTCCCTTCTCCCTGACCAGACCCACCTGTACATCATATCACTCACATATCCGCTCCACCCTTCCCACTGACCAATCACAGTAATCTCATACCTGCATGTATTTACGACCATCATACCTACCCTTCGTTCTTCCATATCCAATCACTCCATTTCTGGGCTTCCCTCCCCCTCGCCAGTCCTGATGAAAGGTCCAAGATCAAAATATTGCCTTTCTGCTCCTCTGATTCTCTCTGGCCTGCTGTGTTTATCCAGCTCCAAGTTTATTAACTATGGCCTCTCGCACCTGTAGTACTTACTCCGTCCAAGTTGTGGAATAATGTAGTCTACATATAAGAAGAAATACATTGGGACATTTGAAAAAATCACAGCCTCGTTCGTCATTTTTTAACAACCCAACACACACCTTCCAGGTGAAGCAGCATTTCACTTGTACTCTTTCAATCCAATCTCCTGTCATTTCCCTACTCACAATGCAGTCTCATTTACACTGGGGAGAACAAACAGAGACTGCATTGAGGAACACTCCCAATCTTTCTGTAGGAAGAGCCCTGACCCTCTCCTTGTTTCCCATTTGAATAACCTACCTTGCCCTCATGCTAACATTTCGGTCCTGGGCTGCTGCAATGTTCCAGTGAAGCACAACCCAAGCTCGAATAACATCTCACTTTAGACTTTGGTACGTTACAGCCTGTAGGAGTTAATATTAAATTCCATAATTTCACAGCCTAATGCCATTATGGCTGTTCTCAAATCTTCATACATTCCTTCTCCTGGTCTGCCAATGAATTTGCCCTGTTTGTGAATCTTTTGTCTTGCACTCAATAAAGGAAACCGGCTCCACTCTTCACAATCTGATGTATACTCATTTTACATTTTATTCTTTTACCAAAATCCAAAGTCCATATGTCAGTGACATTGCGCCTCCACACGGTCTGTTTCCCTTCACCCCTCCTCTACCTCTGGCAAGAGATTGCAAAGCCCTTTTTCCAATCCTTTTCTGTTCTGAAGAAGTATCACACTGAACTTGAAACGCTAACTCTGTTTCTCTGTCACTGTAGATGCTGCAGATCTGCATTGTTCCTCCAGAAGTGAACAAAACACATTTTCAATAAAGCAAATAGCTGTTGATACCGGAAATGTGAAACCACAACAAAAAACGAATCTGCGAGCCTTGAAGAATGATCACTGGAACCAATGATTAACTCTACTTTCACTCCACAAATGCTGCAAGACCTGCTTAACCTCCCCAGCAATTTCTGTTTTTCAACACGTTTCAAAGATTTGGGTCGACATTGCTCAAACCCCCTGTCCAACCTGGAGCACCATATACCGGAAGTGAAAGATTACACAAAATGTACAAATTCATTGGTTCTGAAACTACATGAGGCTGGCATCACTGACACTTCAGAGCACTTACTCTTAGTCAGGCAGAGAAACAGAGGGAGACGTATTCACTCGAAACACAGAAGGTCGCACATACTGGAAGGGAAACGATTCAGATGAATATATTAAAGTGTGTTGAGGAATGAGACAAACTGTAAGTGTGACACCATAGAGAGACCCTCAGTGGAATGAGAATATAAAATTGGACGTGTACCACATCAGAAACCAGAGTAGGTCACTGAGTACAGGGCTGATGGGTGAATGAGTCTCAGTGTGAACTGGGGAACAGGCAGCAGAACTGTATTTGAGATATTGCAGCTCACACCGTGTATTCCATGTGGTGCTGTAGACCACAGCAACAGCAGAAGCAGGATTATATAAAACTATAATCTGTAACTTTTTGCACCGGATAATCCCTCAGTCTACCATTACCATCAAGCTGATCTATGGTTCAGTGGCGAGTGTGGGTAAACATGCCAGGGTCAGAACCATGTGTACCTAAAACTGATGACAACCCGTTATAGATCCCACACTTGACTGGTCATATTCCAAACAGCGGAACTAACATCTGATATAGAAGGCGCAATGATCCCAAGACTAACAGATCAGATCGAAACTCAGCAGTCCTGCCACACCCAGTCATAAATGGATTAATCAACTCACTGCAGGAGAGTGTCATACACATGTCCCCATCCTAAATAATGGAACACCTATGCACATCAGGGCAATAGAACAAGGATTCGTATCTACACCATGCTCAGCCAGAAGTGTTGAGTTTATGATTCAACTCACCTCATCAGTATGCGCACAGAATACTTCGCGACGGCTGGTGGGTAAGTTTGGTCGTTTATTTAATAGTTAAAAATTTAAAGTTTTCTTTCAAAAAAAGCGGTAGCAGACCCGGTAGGCGCGCTAGGTTACTTGGGTAAGGTTTTTTTTTCTCCCCTTATTTAAACGCGGGCTCCGAGTTTTAGGCCTCAGTCTCTCGGAAGACTTCGCGACGGCTGGTGGGTAAGTTTGGTTGTTTATTTAGTAGTTAAAAATTTAAAGTTTTCTTTCAAAAAAAGCGGTAGCAGACCCGGAAGGCGCGCTAGGTTACTTGGGTAAGGTTTTTTTTTTCTCCCCTTATTTAAACGCGTAGGCGAGTCACCCGAGGCACGACACGAGTAGTGCCTCCAAACCTTCCACCTCCTCTAACCTAATAATAAGACCAATTGTGACTAGCGGGTAAGTGCTGCATTTTCCTTGTTTGTTTCTTTAGATTTAGTTGGTTTTGTTGTTGTTTTTTTTAAGGAAAGCTTACTTTTAGAGGGATGGCAGTGCAGAGAGGGCAATGTTCCTCTTGCAACATGTATGAGGTGAGGGAAGCCATTAGCGTCCCTGCTGAGTACACTTGCAAGAAGTGCACCCATCTCCAGCTCCTCCAAACCCGTGTTAGGGAACTGGAGCTGGAGTTGGATGAACTGCGGATCATTCGGGAGGCAGAGGAGGTCATAGATCGGAGCTTTAGGCAAGTAGTTACTCCGGAAGTTAAAGATAGATGGGTGACAGTGAGGGGGAGTGGGAGGAGGAAGCCAGTGCAGGGACCCCCTGCGGTCATTCCCCTCAAGAACAAGTATACCGTTTTGGATACTTGTGGGGGGGATGACTTACCAGGGGCAAGCAACGAGGTTCAGGCCTCTGGCACGGAGCCTGGCCCCGTTGCTCAGAAGGGTAGGGTGGAGAAAGGTAGAGCAATAGTTCTTGGGGACTCGATAGTGAGGGGTACAGACGGACGGTTTTGTGGGGGCGACAGGGACTCACGTTTGGTATGTTGCCTCCCAGGTGCAAGGGTACGTGATGTCGCTGATCGTGTTTTCCGGGTCCTTAAGGGGGAGGGGGAGCAGCCCCAGATCGTGGTCCACGTTGGCACCAACGATATAGGTAGGAAGAAGGGTGAGGATGTCAGACAGGCTTTCAGGGAGCTAGGTTGGAAGCTCAGAGTTAGAACAAACAGAGTTGTAGTCTCTGGTTTGTTACCCGTGCCACGTGATAGAGAGTCGAGGAATAGGGAGAGAGAGCAGTTAAATGCGTGGCTACAGGGATGGTGCAGGAGGGAGGGATTCCGGTTTCTGGACAACTGGGGTCCTTTCTGGGGAAGGTGGGACCTCTATAAAAAGGATGGGCTACACCTGACCCTGAGGGGCACCAGTATCCTTGGGGGGAGGTTTGCTAGTGATCTTTGGGAGGGTTTAAACTAACTCCGCGGGGGCATGGTAACCAGGACTGTAGCTTTAGGGTACAGGACCTTGAGTGTAGGGAGGTTAGGAATAATGCAGCGATCTCTAAGGAGGGTGCCTGTAACCAGAAGGGTGGATTGAAGTGTGTATACTTCAATGCCAGAAGTATAAGGAATAAGGTAGGTGAACTTGCAGCGTGGGTTGGTACCTGGGACTTCGATGTTGTGGCCATTACAGAGACGTGGGTAGAACAGGGACAAGAATGGCTGTTGCACGTTCCAGGGTTCAAATGTTTTAGTAGGATCAGACATGGGGGTAAAAAAGGGGGAGGCATGGCATTACTTGTCAAAGATAGTATCACAGCAGTGGAATGGACGATGGAAGAGGACTTGCCATCTGAGGTAGTTTGGGCTGAGGTTAGAAATAGGAAAGGTGAGGTCACCCTGTTAGGTGTTTTCTACAGGCCTCCTAATAGTCCTAGAGAAGTAGAGGATAATATTGCGAGGATGATTCAGGAAAAGAGTGAAGGTAGCAGGGTGGTTGTTATGGGGGACTTTAACTTCCCAGATATTGACTGGGAGAGCTATAGCTCGAGTCCATTAGATGGGTCGGTGTTTGTACAATGTGTGCAGGAGGGTTTCCTGACACAATATGTCGACAGGCCAACAAGAGGGGAGGCTATATTGGATTTGGTTCTAGGTAATGAACCAGGCCAGGTGTTAGACTTGGAGGTAGGTGAGCAATTCGGGGACAGTGACCACAACTCGGTGACTTTTACTTTAGTGATGGAGAGGGATAATCGTGCGCCGCAGGGCAAGAGCTATAGCTGGGGGCAGGGAAATTATGATGCAGTGAGGCATGACTTAGGATGTGTGGATTGGAAAAACAGGCTTCAAGAGAAGAACACAAATGAGATGTGGGGATTGTTCAAGGAGCAGCTACTGCGTGTCCTCGATAGGTATGTACCAGTCAGGCATGGTGTAAAGGGCCTTGTGAGGCAGCCGTGGTTTAGTAAGGAATTGGAGTCCCTTGTGAAAGGGAGGAAGGTGGCATATGTAAAGATGAGGCGTGAAGGTTCAGTAGGGGCGATTGAGAGTTATAAGGTAGCCAGGAAGGAGCTAAAGAGGGAGCTAAGAGAAGCGAGAAGGGGACATGAAAAGTCTTTAGCTGGTAGGATTAGGGAAAACCCAAAGGCTTTCTATAGGTATGTCAAGAATAAAAGGATGACTAGGGTAGGTATCGGTCCAGTCAAGGATAGTAGTGGGAAGTTGTGTGTGGAGGCGGAGGAGATTGGAGAGACATTAAATCAGTACTTTACATCAGTATTCACTCAGGAACAGGACACTGTTGCTGATGTGAATATGGAATCACAAATAATTAGAATGGATGCCCTGGAAATATGCAGGGAAGAGGTTTTGGGAATATTGGAAAGGATGAATATAGATAAGTCACCTGGGCCTGATGGCATTTACCCCAGGATCCTATGGGAAGCTAGGGAGGAGATAGCAGAGCCATTGGCCTGGATTTTTATGTCGTCATTGTCAACGGGAATAGTACCAGAGGACTGGAGGATAGCGAATGTGGTCCCATTGTTCAAGAAAGGGAGTAGGGATAGCCCTAGTAACTATAGGCCAATGAGTCTGACTTCAGTGGTGGGCAAAGTCTTAGAGAGAATGGTAAGGGATAAGATTTATGAACATCTGGGTAGGAATAACGTGATCAGGGATGGCCAGCATGGTTTTGTGAAGGGCAGGTCGTGCCTCACAAACCTTATTGAGTTCTTTGAGAAGGTGACTAAGGAAGTGGACGAGGGTAAAGCAGTAGATGTTGTGTATATGGATTTTAGTAAGGCGTTCGATAAGGTTCCCCATGGTAGGCTAATGCTAAAACCTCGGAGGTATGGCATTGAGGATACATTAGAGGTTTGGATTAGGAATTGGCTGGCTGGAAGGAGACAGAGGGTAGTAGTTGATGGATTATGTTCATCTTGGAGCGCAGTTACTAGCGGTGTACCACAAGGATCTGTTTTGGGACCATTGCTTTTTGTTATCTTTATAAGTCTAGAGGAAGGACTTGAAAGCTGGGTAAGCAAGTTTGCGGATGACACAAAAGTCGGTGGAGTTGTGGATAGTGAGGAAGGAAGTGGTAGGTTACAGCGGGATATAGATAAGTTGCAGAGCTGGGCGGAAATGTGGCAAATGGAATTCAATGTAGCTAAGTGCGAAGTCGTTCACTTTGGTAGGAATAACAAGATGATGGATTACTGGGCTAATGGTAGGCTACTTGGTAGTGTGGATGAGCAGAGGGATCTTGGTGTCCATGTACACAGATCTCTGAAAGTTGCCACCCAGGTAAATAGTGCTGTGAGGAAGGCATATGGTGTACTGGGCTTTATTGGCAGAGGAATTGAGTTCCGGAGTCCCCAGGTCATGTTGCAGTTGTATAAGACTCTGGTGAGGCCTCATCTGGAGTATTGTGTGCAGTTTTAGTCGCCATACTATAGGAAGGATGTGGAAGCTTTACAACGAGTGCAGAGGAGGTTTACCAGGATGTTGCCTGGAATGGTAGGAAAATCTTATGAGGAAAGGCTGAGGCACTTGGGGCTGTTCTCATTGGAGAAGAGAAGGTTTAGGGGAGATCTGATAGAAGTGTATAAGATGATTAGGGATCGCTCAGCAGGGACCAGAGATTTAAGGAGAAAGACAGAAAGATTTGTGAAGATGCGCGAAAATGCTTTCTCTGCCAGTGGGTGTTTGGAATACACTGTCTGCATCGTTCAGAGCGGCATAAACCCTTAGACCCCGAATAAACATTCAGATGTGAACTTGTGATGCCAAGACATATAAGGCTGTGGGATAAACATTGTGAAATGGGCAGTAGTTTTTGACAAGTGTCGCCACAATTAGTTGAATGGCCTCATTTGACCCTCTTGTTCTCGGTAGTATAGTGGTTAGTGTCCTTCCCCCCTCCCCCCCTCCCCGTCACAGGGCTCAGTTCTCCACTGAGGACAGTGCAAATATTTTAAAACTGTCGCTCCATTCCCAAGTGCGAGTATTGATACTTGTCCTTCCATTCTCGACGGAAAATGTCACAGGAAGGACAGTGCTGCCTATATAAAGGTGGGGAATGACTGCAGCTCTCAGGGAGGCAGAGTGTCAGTGAAAGTGAAAAGACACGTGACTTCTGCAAACTGCAACTTGTTACTGTGTTGGAGTGAAAAACACTTGACAGACTTGTTCCGGATTGAATTGTTTATTGGAAGCAGGAATGTGAGGAAGAAACAGCGTAAGAAGTTTCAAATATGAGTGCAGAAACTTTTCCCGCAGCACGAATCAGATCTTAAAGCACAGAGTAGCATTTAGATACATTGAATTTGGGTTGATTTGCTTTGATGAGGCTGAGTTATCTGTGTATAAAGTCATTAAAAATGATACAGGTTTTGCTCACGATGATGGAACATTGGATCAGTAATTCGCACTGCTGTTCGGTCTGAGGGTTATGTTAATTGGCCAAGTTAAATTGCACTCTCGTGTCCAGGGAGTGAATTAAGTAAGTTTAATGAATTAGCCATGGATAACACGGGGACAAGGTCAGAAATCATAGGACGCAGGTTATAGTTCAACAGGTTTCTTTTACATCATAAGGGGGAGGGTTGCCCCTTCTTCTGGTGAAATATACGGGAATAGGGAGGAGAGCTCGGTCTGGGTGAGATTCTCCTGAGTTTCGTCAATGGCTCTATTGACTGAAATGCTCTTTCTGCACTGTAGGATTCTGTGATTCTCGAGGAGAGGGTAATGACGGTGTTTGCTGGAGTGTAAAGCCATTAGAGACGATGCTGATGGGGGTTACTGAGAATGATATTTTCTTCATTTGTTGACTTTGAAAAATTAGAACTGTTATCCCTGAACCAAGAAAGAACTAATTGGGATGTTTCATGTTATGAAATGTTTGCACCGAGTAAATAGGTGGAAAACTCCCTCTTTCAAGTAAATAAACATCTAGACGTCAGGTATTCAAAACCTTTGATAAAACCCTTGAATGACGTGAAAATGATGAGAGCAGAATCGTTGTCACTCCGAGAATCAGTTTTTCAAAATATTTGGAAAGGCACATTTGCTGACATACAAGGAATACATTTCACAAGGTTAGAAACAGCGTGTGGCTAGGTAAAGGTGTAGGGGTGGGACGTAGTCGGCCGGAAATTGCGGGAACATAATGTCTAAGTGGGTTGACTTTAAGTGTAAAGAAATTTCATGAACGTGTGCAGCTAATTAAGATTCGGTTCCAAAAACTCTGGATTTTGAAAGATTTGGCATAATATTCTACCTGAAGCGTTGCAAATAGGACTGATTGGATTTTTATTATTGTGAAGGGATGATATTACATAATGAATACGAAGTGATCAGTTGCCTGGAGATGTCCTTCCTGCTTTAATCACATGCATTACAGATGAGAGGACAAACACCATGGTGTTTGCTCCATTTAATAATCGGTGAAATCTGCCAACGCAATGAGCAACAAAACTAATGAGTTTTCTTTTGCACTGTAACCCTCTGTTTTTCTCAGCAGTATTTTCCGTAAGCTAAAATAAAGTCGGAGCAAATTTGAATAGAACATTAATCGTTCCAATGAGATAAATCTAATTCACTTCCGATTATTATAATGAACATTGTGAGGTTGCAGCAAAATTAAAGTGAAAGAACAAAACAGCGCTTCTTGCGATTTAATCCAATTCAGGTTCAGCCATGTGAGAAAGGCCATTGAGCCATAACATTGCCTTTATTTCCCTCTCCAGGCTGCCTCTTCACGAGAGAGAGAAAGTGACTGAAGAAATTATGTGTCAAATGTTGGTGTGAATATAATGCAAAAGTCGTGTTCTTTGTTTCATTCTGATACAGTTCTGAATCAGAATGTTTCAATGGCAGCTATTAATTCTGATGAGCAAGGCTATTTATTCGAATTTGGTGTTATTATTATTCTGGCGAAAGCAGAAACACAATGGTGTGGATTCAATTCCGCTCTGGAACTTTCTCATCCATGACGTTCAGCACATGTAAGCTGATGAGGTCACATGTCGCCCTTCTACAAAATATGCAGAGGAGACCGAGAGATTATGGTGATGGGTAATTATACCGCTGTGCTCCTCATTCACGGGTTCGAGCCACACTCTGGTTGCTAACTTCACAAACCGCTGCAGTAGTTTTTCTTTGCACCTCACACCTCTGGTATACTCTGGATCGAGAATCTTGTTCTTGCCCTTCACTGCAAGATTCATGAATTATCGACACCACATTAAAATTGAAATGAAGAGTGAGAGCAGTCATTCTATTCAGTTCTACATTAAACTGGTGTAATCGAAAGGAAGAAAAACCAATAACAATACATTGGGAGCACTAGTTTATCCAGTGGGGTTGTTCATGAGTATTTTAACCTAACACCTCACACAATGAACTGATTAGTATTTCAGTCACTCGGAATTGGAACCACAGAACACTTCTCCAATGAAACGAACCCTTCATTCTTCCACAAATTTCTGCTCTGTGAATCATACAACGATCCAACATCCAGCGTGATTTCTGACTTGCCAACTTCTTTCAGCAATCACAGCTTCTGTAAACAGCCACCAGTGCTGTGCCCAGTGTCATTTTTTGCTCCCAGGTCACGCCACATTTCTTCTTCCTGAGTTTATGATCCCTGTTTCTGATCTGTCTGATCTTTTTAATAAACCTTTTCAATCACTTCATACAATCCCCTCACAATTCTGAATTTATTAATAAAATAATGCGTTAGATCAAATGTTAAACAAAGTGGAAGTATGCCATTCAGCCCATTGAGTCTGCTCCACCATTCAATGATCTCATCGTTGATCTAATAATCTTCAACTCCATTCTGCTCACGTCCCTCGACAAAGTTTCATCATCTTTCTGATTAACTATCTGTCAAGTTTGAAAATACCCAACAACTCAACCTCAACAGTGGTTGCCGTAGAAATTCCACAGACTCTCTGGCCCCTGAGCAAAGAACGTTCTCATCATTTCTGAATTAAATGGCAAATATTTAATTCTGAGATTATGTCGTCTGGTACTCTCCTCAGAGCATAGGGCAAACCACCTTCCCATATCTACCCTGTCAAGATCTCATGAATATTGAACGTTTATAATTGTTATTATGTGATTATAGAATTCCCCTCCACCTCCTTTGTTTCAAGGAGAATAATCTCAACCTAACCAATCATTCCACGCAGTTCCATTTTATACAGAGTTAGCAAAACATTTGTATATCTCTGCTGTCCCTTACAGCGTCCTTACATATTTTTAAGACAGGTGGACAAATTTCGGCGAGGAAAGGGGTTGAACTTTCAGTCGCATATGGGAATTGGAACCTGATATCAGAAAACGATTGGAATCGGATCGATTCACAGAAGGACGAAATATAGCAATGGTAACTCTAACAAATGAGAATCTAATCATATTAGATTGACATTCAACGGCTTCATTGTAATTAAATTCCTCCGTGTATTCGTCCTGGGAGCTACTATTTAGGAGGAATGAAATCTGACCGCTCATATAAAGAAGTTGACTACAAAAGCATGTCCGTCGGTCGACTTTGTTTGATTATTAACTCAACGCTCGTCTCTGGGAAGTCTACGTTGTCTGCAACGCACAATTTAGATGTTCAACAGAACTCTCTCCATTTGCCTAGGTGGGTGCAGCTGCAATGCCACTGAGGGAACTGGACACCCTCCACGACAATGCAGTCACACAGCTGTACATTGTTCAATAAATGAATATTTATTCCCTTAATTGCTAAGTCACAATTGCAGCAGAGTGCACCACCTAGAGGATTCACTGCAATAAGTCATCCAGGCTTTGTTGACAGAAACTTCAATGCTCAAAAACGGTACTGACTATCGAGACAAGGTTGAAGATGCACTGAAATGTCACCATTTGCAAATTAACATCCAAGGCACATACCTGCATGACTTGAAGAGGAATCAGTGGTAAATTCATTACGTGATGAAGCGGTCTTGATGAGCAAAGAATTATACTTCAGCCCTCCACCTTTCATTATACAAAATGTTGACTATTGCATTGACCAGACTTGTGCACATTCCTTTAGTTGTTTCCTAAACTTGCTGCTCCTAAAGATAGAATATCATCCTCAGCCAGTGGTCAAGAATAGAAAGTATTCAAAAACCCTCTCGAACAAATTATCTCCCGGTCCAACAAACTTCAGAGATCTGTGAATGTCCACTCCACGATCTCTTTGTTCCTCCACACAACTTACAATCCTCACTGTCATTATTGCAACTCCCCAAATTGATTACCACTCACTGGTCTTGATTCAATTCCATATACCATTTTTTCTTTCTACCTGATTGATACACCCCTGCGGTCCCTTACGTTATTCATCACAGCCAACTACACGATCAATTGTTGTATCGTCTGTAAACTTCGCAATCATGATTCCTACAACTAAGTTTAAATTAATGATCTATATCAGCAAACAGTGATACTCCACTGGAAACAGGCATCTAAGCATGGTTCATTGCTGAATGGAATCAACATCTGCAATGACAGCAGAATCGGCCTCGTGCTGTCATTTGCAAACCTGATGGTGACTCTGCAGGTTGGTCTACTGACTGATTCCTTGTCACATATAGGAGTGGTGAATGACCTTTCCACATTGTGACTGAGAAAGTGAGTTTAAACTTCAACGGGTAATTGACTCCCTTCCTGCAGAACCCGCCCCCATGGACCTGACTTCATTGCAGCGTGGGTATCCTTATGTCTGTTTCGTTTGGATGATCAGTTGAATTTGAGTCCACGCTGAGATGACTTCCAATTTTCCCGGTCATCCATGTATCTTTTTTATCCTTACTTATTTTCCCACGGAGTGTGACCATCATAGTCTGAACAGCATTTGTTATTCATCCTTAACTCTTCTTGAACTGAGTCAGAGGGAATTTATGGGTGAATCGTACTATTGGGCGTCAGGAGTCATACATTGGCAGTCTCGTTAAGAACGGTAAAAATTCCCTTTTGAAGGGCCATGAATAAATGGGTTTTCAGCAAAGTAAAACTTTTTGTCATTCTTCCTCTGAGCCAGTATATATTCCAGATTTTATTCATCAAATCTAGTTACCAGCAGCTGCCATGCTCCAGTCTCCAAGGGTTGCTCGCCCAAATATCGCCATTACATTTGCAGATGACACTAAGATTGTTGGAGGAGCAGAAAGAATAGGGAACTGTCAAGAATGAAGGTGAATATAGATGGACAGGAGAGTTGAGCAGAGAATTGGCAGATGGAGTTGAATCCAGGCAAATATGAGGTAATGCATTTTGGGAAGTTTAATTCTCGAGCCAAGTATACTATAAACGGAAGTGCCTTAGGTAAAGTTGATGAGCAGAGAGATCTGGGAGTTCAGGTCCTTTTTACCCTGAAGGTGGCTGCACAGGTGGATCGAGTGGATAAGAAATCATATGGCAGGCTTGCCTTCACCGTACAGGGCATTGATTATAAGAGCTGGCAGGTCATGCTACAATTATTCAAAATTTTGGTTCAACCACATTTAGGATGCTGTGTACTGTTCTGTTCGCCACATTAGCAAAACGATGTGGACGTTTAGGAGACGGTACAGAGAAGGTTTATGAGGATGTTGCTTGGTATGGAAGATGTTAGCTCTGATTGACGTTGGAAGTATTTTCCACAGAGGGTGGTAGGTGCCTGGAACGTGTTGCCAGCAGACGTAGGAGAGGCAGGCATGGTAGATTCATTCCAGGTGCACCTGGACAGATGCATGAGTAGGTGAGGTGCAGAGGTATACAGATGCTTAGGAAATGGTGGTAGGTTTAGACAGTGGATTTGGATCAGCTCAGGATTCGACCACCAAAGGGCCTGTTCCTGGATTGTAAATTGTCTGCGTTCTTTGTTCTTCTTTGATCACTACACTACCAACTTCATGCTACATTGCTGCATCTCAGAGAATGACATTGTCAATTCCAATTATCACAGAGGGAATGAGAATATGAAATGTGTCTGTGTCGGAATGAAATTGATGCACGCTGGATTGGAGTGTTTACTGGGAGAAAGAGGCTGACGTGGAGACGATGTGGTCAAAAACAGCTCTTACTGACAAAGTAACGAAACAGCGCATTGTTGAGGAAAATTTCAGAGAATGCTTTCAATTAATCGATTCCCACTGAAGGCTCCAGAAATCCTCAGCAGAGCCAATCTTCAGTGAGGTTAATGCTGCTGTTGTATCTTAATCAACTAATAAACGGAAACAACTATGCTCTTCCTCCCCGCCTTCGACCAGGAGAACTCCCAGCTTTGGCATTTCATGCGCCTCTGTACCATCATAGAAGAACCACGTGCTCACCTTCAAACCAATCATTCCATCTCAATACCGTTGTTGTGAGATTAATTCTCATAAAGCAGCTTTTTCAAAATGGACCAGAGATTATTGGAACATCAGGCTCAGGAAAAGGACAAAGGGCTATCCTGAGGAAAAGAAAATGTACTTGAAAATATCTCGTTCTGTGGACTTCTACATCATTTATTTCACTTGCTCATTTGACTCTATCTAGTCTATTGTGTGCAGTCCTGCAATTCACATGATAGCACTGGAAATGATTCAGGAGAGATTTACCAGGATATTGTCTGCGTAGTAGAGTCTCAATTATGAAGAGAAATTGGACAGACTGGAGTTGTTTTTCTTCGAGCAGAAGAAATTGAGCGGAGACATGATTGAGATGTACAAAATAATCTGGAATATGGACGGTGTAGACTGAAATAAACGTTTCTCTTTGATGGTGAGATCGATCACGGGGGAGGGGAGGGTGGCATATATTTTAGGATAGATGGGGAATGATTTGAGTGAATGAGCAGACGAATGTTGTGAAACAGCGTTCGCAATGTTAACTCTGATTTCTCTCCACTGATGCTACCTGAACCGCTGAGCTTTTGGAGCAATTTCTATTTTTGTAGGTGGATCATAAATGCGGGTTTAGAAAGATTGAGTGGGGGAACGTGGATCTCTTCCCAACGGCACAGTGCAGGTTCAACTGGCCAAATGGTTTCTGTCTGCACTGTGTCGAATTCTATTAACTCTGAATGTATTAGTTTTTGATTTTTTTTTACTTTATTTTTCACATCTCTCCTGTCATGTGAATTGGAGAACAGGACAATCGAAGTTTCGGGCATAAAACACCACCAAACAGTTACTACCTGACTTCTGGAAGATAAACGCCTCATATTCTGCCTTGGGATCCTGCAAAAACAAGGGATAAGTATGGATTTCAACGGCTTCATCATTTCCCCTCCACTACATTATCACACTCTGAAGCATCCAACTCAGCACTACCCTCAGGACCCATTCATCTCTCCCCCTTTAACTTAACACCTTCTGCCCCGCCTCCATCCACAATTCGCTTTCAGGCTACCTTGTACCCAATCCCAACCTCCTCTCATTTATCTGTCAACCCCCACCCACAAGGCTCATTCCTGATAAAAGACGTATGCCAGAAACGTCGTT
This sequence comes from Hemiscyllium ocellatum, assembly GCF_020745735.1. Lineage (NCBI taxonomy): Eukaryota > Metazoa > Chordata > Chondrichthyes > Orectolobiformes > Hemiscylliidae > Hemiscyllium > Hemiscyllium ocellatum. Next base: position 24,801,516 of record NC_083446.1, read on the forward strand.
CTCCCGCTCCTCGGATGCTGTCTGACCGGCTGTACTTTTCCAGCACGACACTATCTCCATGCCGAAGACAGACGAGCTCAGCTCAGGCTCTTTATCTGAGAGCGGAGAAGGCTGAGTGAGGAAGTGATTAAGGTGCACATTAAAGAGATAGTTGTCTGTGATAGGAATCAACTTCTCAGGGGAATAGGTAACAACCAGGGATCTCCGTTAAACATAAGGGAGAGGATGTTCAGAGGAGACATAGGACGAACATTTCCACACTGAGAGTGTTGTTTATTTGGAATTAACAGTTTGAACGTGTGGTAAAGTTATAAGTCATCAAAACGTATCAGGAGTATTTATCCGAACAATTCAGAAGCTAGGGAACACATAGATAAGGACGAGTTACTGGAAAGTTGGGTGAAGTAAACAGCTGTCTGATGAAATATCCGATCACTGTGCAGAAAATGCAGAGCATGAAAGCATGGGTAGGGTGAAGGCATGGAAACTACTGGTAATCTGTCAAAAGGTCGTCAAAAGGTCACTGGGGCAGGATGGGGCTAGTGTGGCAAGATGGGATAAGAATAGTGGAATGCTCCTACACCAATTAGCAGAGTCAGACTGGGCTGAAAGGTTATTATGACAGGCTGAGATAATAACAATTAGTAAAGACAGCCTCGTCTACTAAATATCATCATGGCAGTTTTGGACAAGTCGTGACAATACATACTTAGGACATAACTTTAAATAAGTAATTGATAGTAGAATCAGCCTGCTTGAGACACTTGTAGCAGTGTATCACATTAAATATCTAGTCAGTAGTTAATAGAGTCAGCTTGGGACAGGAAAACATTGTGACAGATGGGGTAGCTACATATCTAATCATGACAGGTTAGTCTGGGAAGGAGGTTCATTGCAGCACAGGTGGCAGTATAATACCCAATAGTGACAGTAGAATAATATTAAGTAGAATTCAGAAACATCATAGTGGCAGACGTAGAACGATAATGGGAACTAACACCATTGATTTATTGTCTCACTGGCCTGAAGTAATTCTGACTAACACAGTTGGGCATTCTGATAAGCTAACAAAACATGATTAGAGAAAGGGTATAAAATCGGTGGAGTTTAATTCAGATACATGCGAGGTGCTGCATTTTGTGAAAGCAAATCTTAGCAGGACTTATACACTTAATGGTAAGGTCGTATAGAGTGATGCTGAAAAAAGAGACCTTGGTGTGCAGGTTCAAAACTCCTTGAAAGTGGAGTCGCAGGTAGATAAGATAGTGAAGAAGGCGTTTGGTATGCTTTCCTTTTTTGGCCAGAGTGGTGAGTACAGGAGTTGGGAGGTCATGTTGCAGCTGTACAGGACATTGGTTAGGCCACTGTTGCAATATTGCGTGCAATTCTGGTCTCCATCCTATCGGAAAGATGTTGTGAAACTTGAAAGTGTTCAGAAAGATTTACAAGGATGTTGCCAGTGTTGGAGAATTTGAGATATAGGGACAGGCTGAACAGCCTGGGGCTGTTTTCGCTGGAGTATCGACGGCTGAGGGGTGACCTTATCGAGGTTTACAGAATTATGAGGGGCATGGATAGGATAAATAGACAAAGTCTTTTCACTGGGTTTGGGGGAGTCCAGAACTAGAGGACATAGGTTTATGTTGAGAAGGGAAAGATAAAAAAGAAAACTAAGGGGCTACTTTTTCACACAGAGAGTGGTACGGGAATGGAATGAGCTGCCAGACGATGTGGAGGAGGCTTGTACAATTGTAACATTGAAGAGGCATGTGAATAAGAAGAGTTTGGAGGGATATGGTCCGGATGTTGGCAGATGAGATTAGATTGGGTTGGGATATCTGGTCGGCATGGACAAGTTGGACAGCAAGGTCTGTTACCATGCTACACCCCTCAATGACTCTATGACTCAATGCCATGGGCCCTGAGGTTCGGGGGCATTCAAGAATTTGTTTTCTGAATGTCACGGTTTTTGCTTGCAAATAAAAGATCTACTCCTTGAAAACTTCTCCGCATTTCCTGGTGATTGTTGACATTTTCTCCACGTCAACCGAAACTTTGTGTTCTGTAAAATTGTGGCGAGCGCAGATCTGTGGCGCAACGAAAAGCGTGTTAGATTTCTACAAATTTGGTAACTTTGTTATTCAAAATTTGTGGGTTTAAACCTCACCAGAATTGGAGTTTAGTTTAGTTTTCAGCTGAATCATTGATTGTTGTGCTGATTTATCGCCAAATCCTATCGCCTTGAGTTCTCGCCACTGGTACTGACCATAGGAAATTCCTTATCTTCTTGGTGGTGAGATTTGATGGAACCATACCGTTTGAAACATGATCAGACCAGAATCAGATACTCACCAGAAAAACCTGCAAAATTCGTGCAGAAACCCATTGTCTCTAAACACATTTCCCTCCCAAAGTTGCACAGAAATTTTCGATTGCTTAAATGTCTTTATCCCTTTGCGTGACAGGTTGTTGTGGATGAGCTGTGGAAAGACATTGACGTGTTTTCTCAGCCATGATGATATCAAACGCCGGGTAGGACAAGTGTTTGGACTAGCCTCGTCCTGTTCCTCTCTTTCTGCGCTGTTTCTTATAGAGGGTTTTCAAAATTAACATGATGAGGGCAATGTGAATCTACACGACTGAATATCATAGTCCTCCCCTTGACAGCACCGCTCTCACAGCCAGAACAGACAGCTCCCATTACAGCTTTAGAACAGACAGTGAAGGATTCTCTCAGGTGCTCTCTCAGACTGCATGCTCCTTCAAACAGGTTTCCAACTGGTTACGTGGAGCAAGCAAACGTGTGGATATTGGGATTCATGGACAGATTTGCACTCTGCTGGGCTGCAGTTCTGGTCTCATGAGTTTCTGATATGCTGAATCATTTTGTGTATTCTCCCTACTTTACGATTTAAACTGTAATTGAATTTTAATTATTGCATAACATTCTTACATCTTCAATATTCATGGAAACTGTGCAACGTGTTCTTGGATGTAGGAAAGGCCAAGATTAGTGATGAATGCAAAAGGTTTCATGTTACCTGCATGAACCTCCAGAAGTAAGTTGGTGAGGTTTCATTGATTCGAATTCTGTTCCAATTGAAGTTTATCGAAGGAAAAGCTCCGCGACAGCAGCAAAGGGAAATGAGGCAGGGTGAGTGACTGAGGTATCAGTGGGGCAGCGCATCTGCACCAAAGATCCCACTTTGTTGTGGTGGTTCAGTGGTTAGTAATGCTGCCTTAAAAGGGTCCCAAGTTCGATTCCAGCCTCGGTAGATTGTCTGTGTAGAGTTTGCACAATCTCCGGTGTTTGCTTGGGTTTCCTCCGGGTGTTCCAGTTTCCTCCCACAGTCCAAAGATTACGTAGGTCAGGTGAGTTGGCCATTCTACATCGTTCGTGGGGTAATGGTTCTGGTTGGGTTACTCTTCGGGGGGTTGGTGTGGACTTGTTGGTCCGAAGAGCATGTTTCCATTCTGTAGGGAATCTAATCATCACAGCAAAAGTAGAGCTAAACTTTCCAAGGTACATGTAGGTCACGTGAAATGTTCGCTCTCTGCGGCTCCAGTCGCGCAATTGTTCAGCGCCTATCTAAAGATGATGTTACTGACATTGCCCCGGGATTATTGAAGCGTCAGACTGAAACGCAGTTGAAAACAATGTTGAGTTAAGCAGAATTTATTTGAAAACTCCAGTTTCTGACGTTGAGAAATGTTTTGGCTTTAGGAAATATGCCAATTACTAACCGAAAATCTGCAAATATTCCCCAGCTGAGTATCCATCTGTGGACAGAGAATCAGAGGTGAAGTTTTAGCTTGATGACTTTCCTCAAATCGTTGACCCAGCATTGGCTTACATTCTGGTAAAGTCCGTTTAACTCGGTTCACATCATTCCATTTCCTGCAAGTTACACAGCTCATTAAATCAATCAAAAGCATTAGATTTATCCATTTGTGGAGTTTGACATTTAGAAAACCTGCTAAAGGATCTGGACAAGTAGTGTTGCTGTTGGCAGGAACAGAGGGTCAAATTGGAATACGCTTGAGACTTGACACAGGATTTTTCAAGAGGAGATCAGTGTGTATTAAATGGACTCAATCCCCTTTCGGTTGATTGTGACCAAATGTTCAAGGCAACAGATGGCGATGGTAATGAAGTTTTACATCGACAGGCCAAATCTTGCTCACTAGAGGCACCACAGGGTTACAGATCAGGTGAGCGGGTGAGATGATGATCCTTGTGGAAAACTGAGACAATGACAGAATTAATCCCACGCTGTTGGTCTCACTTTTCTCATAAACCAGTTAGTCAGCAGAATGAGCTAACCGATTTCCATTCAATGCAGAGCTAAACCAAACAGCTCACTGCGTTTACACAATATAATATTTCATGTAGAATGAGCTGCAGCACTTTCCAACTCCACCAGTTCTTCTTACACTTAATATTTTCAGTTGTAGGTGGTATGCAATATCTTTTCTGTGAATGTTAACCAATTCGAGAGTGTTTCCCTTTTGCATCCCCATCCCGGCAGCCAAAATCACTGTCATTGTTTAATTCACTCCTTGTGTGTCTACACGCGCTTTCCAAATATTCTGGAATCAGCTCCTAAAATATTTTTATTTCTAAAAAATCATCTCCGAATTCAATAACTCTCAGAATAAAAAATGCCTCCACCAGAATTCCTTATCGTGCCACGCTGGGTTTGAAGCTCTATCCTCTAGTTTCCACTCACCTAAACGGGGGAATTTCCCTTGTATTTACTCGTAACAATTTCACATTAGCTGGATAACCTCTCTTCGGACACAACTAGGTCTTTCCTGATTTCTCCCGCATTATTCTTTATCTATGCCATCATCCCATTAAACCCCGTCTTTTCGTTTCTAGTCGCTTTATCTCCCAGTAAATCTCATTTCCATCGTTTCTAACGACATGATATCACGTGAACTCTGGCCGTGTCATTCCTAACGTTTACCCGATGATGTAACACCAATTTGTGTGGTTACTTTGTTGTGTACCTCATCTGTGTGTTTAGCCTCATTGAGGATTTTGAAGTTGTCATCCCTATACAAAAGGTCCGTGCTTTTGCACCATTATACAAAAAGTGCATTACAATAACCTCCAACGCTGATTCAGTTTACTTGTGCAGATATTGACCCCAGGAAACAACACTGTGCACTCTCCTCGAGTCTGGAAAATAATTTGCTACATTCCCGCTCTTATGGCTCTTTTCATTACATTGGCTTCTGTTATTCACGGAATCCCATTCAGCAGATCTTGTCACTGAGTCATTTCTTTGTATGTGTCCAGATCATGAGAGCAGAATATCACAGTCCATAACCCAGAAGTCAGGCCATACTCAGGGAACCATACTCCGCTCTTGATAATTTCATGAACACCAGGAAGAAATATCTATGCTCTTCAAAATTTACTAACCTGTTTTTCAGAAGCTAGATAACCAGTTCCAGGTTTCTGCTTTTGTTGTCACACGGACCAAGATGTAAATGCAGGAACCAGTTGAGACTGTCCGCTTTCCCACATCCATTTTATCACCAGGAAGTGTTAAGATGATGGCCTGTATCGGATTCTTCTAAAAAGAAGAATCTTTTTATCCATTGATTTCTGGTTTATGGGCCCAAAAGGCTCCGCTGGGCCTCTGTATATCGCGCTGACCACAGTAGTTCCCCGCAGTCTTCAGCTTTTTTTTGGAAGCATGTACTTTCGAGAATGCCATCAAAAGATATTCACTGTTACTGTGAGAAACACTACCAATGGAGACAGGTCTATCAATGGAAGCAGCTCAGTCCGCTGGGATGGGATACTTTCTGCAGTGTGTTCTGCGAATCAGATAGAGTGCACTTTATCATTCAGATCATGCAGAGTGAGAATGCTCGAAAAGGCCAATTTGTCACTCGTACCTGTGTCAGCTCGGGAGTTACAAAATATGGGTTAAAGCGGAAACACTGGGGAATGGATCAGGATTCAAGTGTTTACGTGAGGTAGGAAGCAGAAAAAGATACACTGTGAAGCCATTGGGATCTGACTACAGGAGCAGCAAATACGTTATCCAGCGCAGAAGAGAGCTTTGAAGTATTGAATTCTGATTGATGGGCCGATCATACTTTCATTTGGCCACCCTGGTGTAGAAGATAATATGTCAGTGCCTCTCGGAATTCTGATGTTGCAGGCAAATATCAACCTTACACTGAAGGAAATTCCTATATCCAATGTGACGACAGTCTGTATGTAAAATAGCTTCAATATTGAACCCTTTCTCATAAATAATTCCACTCCATCTCAGTGTGTTGTATTGTCTCCTATCCGCTTTACATGTCATTGTGCCTGCACTGAACTTCATTTGCTCCTTCTGCATGGCTTTTACAGTTTGGGTGATGTGATGCAATTGTACTGATCCACTTTCTGACAGAATGTTCCACTTCACTTCAGCCCGCACGAACTTCGCTGTCTGATACCATCCCCGTTGTATAGTTGTTAAGCGCTTGTCTCAGATCCAGCCTGCCCTCACCCAAAATAAACGCAAAACTCAGTCACACTCTGATCACTGCAATCCAGGGGCATCTTCACTCCGAACTCATTGATTATTCCTAGGAGAAAGTTAGGACTGAAGATGCTGGAGATCAGACTCGGGAGTGTGGTGCTGGAAAAGCACAGCAGGTCAGTCAGCATCCGAGGAGCAGGAGACTCCACGTTTCAGGCATCAGCCCTTCATCAGGTATAAGGCTTGTGAATCGGGACTGTGAGATAAATATTAGGGGTGTGGGGTTTGGGGAGTTGTAGCTGGGAAAACGATAGTTGGATGAAGGTGAGGGAGAAGATGATAGTTCAGAAGAAGCAGTGATGGAATGGGTCCAAAGAACCGTGCCAAGTTTGAGGCTTGGGACATGGGTGAAGGGAAAGGAGGAAACTGGTCAAATCCACACTTATCGCATGAGGTGACAGAGTCCCAAGGTGGAACATACGGCGTTCCCCCTCGAGGTATTGGATGGTTATGATTTGGCAGATAAGGACCTGTGCATTCTTTCTGGAGTGGGAGGGGGAGTTGAAGTGTTCAGTCACGGGATGGTGAAGTTGGTAAGTGCAGGTGTTCCAGAGATGTTCTCTGAAATGATCTGCAAGAAGGCATCCTGTCTCCCTGATATAGAGAAGTCCATACTGAGTGCAACGTATGCAGTAGACAACATTGGAAGCGGTACAGGTGAATTTCTAACGGATGTGGAAGGATCCCTTGGGGCCTTGGATGGAGATGAGTGGAGTGTTGTGGGCACTGGTACTCTTCCTGTGGTGGCAGGGAAAGATGCCAGTAGTGGGGTGTGGGCTTATTGGCAGTTGTAGACCCGACGAGGGGTTCGTAGAGGGAATGGTCTGGAGGGAAATATATATCTGATGTTGGGGTCTGTTTGGAGATGGCTGTATGATGTGTTTTATGCGGAGGTTGGTGAGGTGGAAGTTGAGGACCATGGAGTTCCGTCCTTGGTTCGGGAGGGTTGGGGTTTAGGGCGGTGGTGAGTGAAGTGGAGAAGATGCACTGGAAGGCATCGTCAACCACGTGGGGATGGAATTTGCGATTATGGAAGAAGGAGACCAACTATGACTTTCTGAGGTGGAATTGGTCAGCCTGGGAAAAGATGTAGTACAGACGGAGGAATTGGGAACAAGGGATGGCGTTTTTACACGAGGTGGGGTGGGAGGAGGTGTAGGATTGGTAGCTATGGGAGTCGGTAGGCTTGTAGTATATGCCTGTCATGATTCATTCACAGGAGAGGGTGATGGACAGGTCCGAGAAGGGGAAGGAATTTGCCAAGAAGATCCAGGTGAATTTGAGGTCTGGGTGAAAGGTGCTGGTAACGTTGGCGAACTGTTCAACCTCCTCGTGGGAGCGCAAAGTGGCGCCAATACATTCATCAATGTAATGGAGGAACAAGTGGAGATAGCTTCCAGTGTAACTGTGACAGACGGACACTTCCACATATCTGACAAACGGGCTGGCATAGCTAGATCACATGCGGGCGCCCATGACTATTCCTTTCTTTGGAGGAAGTGGGGGGATGGGAAGGACAAGTTATTGAGGGTGAGGGCCAGTTCAGCCAGGTGGATGAGGGTGAGAGTGGTAGAGTACTAGTTGGGATGGGGTGAGGTGAAGAAACAGAGGGCTTGGAGATTTTAGTCATGGCAGATGGATGTGTACAGGGACTGGATGTCCAAGGTGAAGATGATGCGCTGTGGCCCAGGGAAACGAAAGTCTTGGAGGAGATGGTGGAGCATCGGTGGTGGAACAAACGTTGATGGGGATTTCCTGAACTGGGGAGACAGGAAGGTGTTGACTTAGGGAGAGATGAGTCTGGTCAGACAGGCGTAGTCTGAGACAACAGGTCTTAGGAGGGAGATAGAATTGGGTAAAAATGGACAATGAAGTTGGAGGCTATGGATGGGAGATTCCCCAGAGGTGATGAGATTGTGATGGTCTGGGAGATGATTGGAGGTGAGGCTGTGATCGGGGGCAATAGGAATAGGTGTCTGCGAGTTGGCGCCAGGCTTCAACAGTGTGCCTCACGCTGACTCACAAACCTCATTCCTGATGAAGGGCTTATACCTGAAACTTCAATTCTCCTACTCCTCGGATGCTGCCTGACCTGCTGTTTTTTCCAGCATCATACTGTCGACTCATTCATTATTCCAGTTTCATTTCACATTACCGGGTCTGTGCTGTTGGTTTGCCTCTGGAAAGCAGTGTTCTCATAACCTGGTGCAACATCTGCCAATCTCAAACAAAAACAGGTATTGCTGTGAAACCTCGGCAGAGCTGGAAGCATCTATGCAGGTGAATCAGAGTTAATGTTTCAGATCCATTTCGTCCGCCCATTCACAGATGCTGCCAGAAATTCTGAACTTTACCAGCAAGACCTGTTTTTGTTTGATTTTCAACATTGGTGGTTATTTGTTTTTTTTTTCTTATTTTCTACCAATATGATTTGGCTAAAGATTATGTTGAATGTTTTGAATATTACTGCGATAGAACGGCTATATTCCACCAGCCTGCTACTGCTACTTGGTTCACGTGACCAATGCCTTTCCACTTGGTCACCGCGCCCTACAGCTGCACTGCATGTAAATTAACAAAACGATGGCATTCTCTCGGACTGGTAATCAGGAGCGAGATTGTTTGAATTGTTGAAAAAGTAAGATAAACTGAGACAATACAGGATATTAAATGGGGAACCATAAGTGAAAGAGAGAACACTGAATGATAGTGTTCTGGCAAAAATTGAATGTCATTGATCAAGATTCTGAAAATGCAATCATTCACAAACATACCACAATGTGGAATCTTAGTCTGAAAGTCTTGCTGCAACTGTTTTAGTTTTCATGAATGCATGCATGGGTTACAATGCTGTAATGATCTCCTAAACTGTTGAAGGAAATCCTTGCCTTCGTGGATATGTGGTGAATGTTCACTTATTCACTATTGGCAGGACTGTCCTCTGGAAGCATATGAGTACAATTATTCAGGGTTCTGTGGAGTTTCGAATAAGAGGTGAAGAGAATGTCTGCATTCACAAATTAATCATTCAGTTGAACTCAATACAGGGACACATGAAGTAATGAACAAAGTGGGCAAGAACATGGAAATATGATACACAATAGCTATGACAATTTATATGTGGAATGCATTGCTTTCTGATACACGGCGTCCTTGGCTAATGATATTTACTGTCCAGAAACAGTCTGCACTGGAATGACTAGAGCCCTGCTGTGAAGTATTTGAACTTCAGTCACCTTTAGAAACAGCTGAGAGTCACTCAGGTCTTGGAGATTTAGAGAAGTTATATTCAAAAAGCAAATAGTTTATCGTGTAACTGAGAAATCTTTAAGTCACCCTCAGTGAGAGCATTGTGTGTAATCCTTGGCCTCATTTTCCAGCAAAGACATGTGAAGCGGTTAGAAAGGACACAGACGCTGTTTACTGGATAGCAGGATATTAGGAATCCCAGGGATGGGGTTTACTGAGACATAAAAACATCAGAAAGGATAGAAATGGTTTCAGCGGCATGATAGAATGAAGACGTTTATTCACGAGATGTGGAAAGGTTGGACCAGAAACATTCAAGACTAAAAGTAACAAAAGAGTTTTTCACATAATGTGAGGTTTGAAGACACTAAATCAGGGAAATTTCCTCTTTCTAGTGAATCAACAACTTTAGTTGGAGCTTCAAAACCATTAGTGAATGATTAAGAAAAGATTGGATGAGAGTTTCTTCAACTCAATAAAGTTACTGAAATCCTGAATGACTTTCCGGAAATAACACGTAGATTTCTGATTTCATAGTGTTTTAAAAGACACACGAACAAATATGCAAGGAGGGAATTTACGAATAAAAGAAATGAAAAGTGTGAGTGTGGATTAATTTCGAATTTGGTTTTTTTCAGACACAAAAGTATTTCCTGAACACGTACAGATGAATAAGATTGAGTATAAAAAGTTCATGGATTTGAAAAGAGTAACGTATTATTCAAGGTGAAGCATTGGGTCTGTATGTCCTAAAATAACTGCAGACAGAAGTTACATCGTAATGACTAGCAATTGAATCGTCATTTGAAGACGGAACAGCTACTTTAAAGATTTGACCACATTCACATGATGTTATGTGTATTTCATGCTTTCTTATCTTCACAACCAAGTAGACCCTGTCTTTTTTGTATTTTTAACTCTCGGTGCTTCTCTGCAGCACACCGTTTCAGCTGAATGATATTCTGACTAAAATTGCATGTAATATGCAGATGGTCCTATGCGATTAATCTAATTTTCTTTTTATTGCATTGACCTTTGCGAGTTTGCGACGAACTGAATAACATGAAACCAGCTCAACATCTATTTTCACGGAATTTAACGCAGTGTACATGGGAGACGTCATCCATCTGCTGAAAAATTACCCTCGGCTCTCCCTCTACACATGTCTCATAACGTTTTAAATATTTGGGGTACGTTTGTTGATCAAGGTGTCATTATCCAGAAAAAGATTGTTTCTCAATCTCAAAAACTGTTACTTTCCCATAAACTTGATTTTGCTCAATATCACCTTCCATTCGTACCCCTCAATACGATGACATATTGAAGCTGCTCCATGTGTGGCTCAAAATTGAAACTTCGGCACAGCACAGCCCACTATTCTGGCACAGAGATACCATGCACTGGTCACCTGCAGCACTGGAGCGACACATTAATGCTTGCCTTAACATTCCTGTTGTACCTCAACGGTAAGAAAACCGATTTTCTCTGATTCCATGAGAGGAAACTGCAATTATACGATCATCTTCACCAATGGTTCTGACACAGTGTGAGGAATGTAGTGAGCAACTCATTGAAAAGCTGGGCAGACTATTGAATCGTACAATTTCGACATTTGCATTCACTGACCCATGAGCCTTTTATTTTGTTTTTCATCTGTAGAAATCCTAAAATCTTTATCTTGAACAGAGTCAATGACAGATCTCCATTGTGTCTCTGGCATCAAATTCCAAAGTGTAAACTGCCTATGAATTCTTCCACCGCAGTCCGCAGTGTGGAAAGTGTTCCTATTGTGGGAACTGCACTTCACCATGTATCAACTGCTGCTCCTCGCATTCGCTCTGGCACTGCAATCATTTTCCTTCTGACACTTGCTCACTGGGTTGCTGTGAATATACAGTGACTTGGTGTCGCACGGCCCAGGAAAATGATACAGATCAAGGTTTTTGCATTGTTGAATTCAATTGTTAGTTTAACCTTATTTAGGATTTTGAAATTGTCTGATTTGTACACAAGTGCGTGTCAAAAATATCTGAGCAGAAGAAAGGTCTTCCGAATAATGACATTGAGCACTATGTACTCTCCTCCAGCCTGGAAAACATTTCCTCGCAGACAACTTTACACTTCCTACTGTCACGGGCTGTTCGTTCTGTTAACTTCAAATCGTCACAGATTTCAACAAAGCTTGTTACATAGTCATTTCTTCATTTTTGTTCAGATCACTGTGAGCAGAGTGTCACAGTGGGAGTGCGCTTTCCCCATAACCCAGAGGTCAGACCATAGTCTTGGAAACGTACTGTGTTATTCATCATTTCGCCAACACCAGGGAGAAAGATCTGCTGCTCTGCATAACTTATGCAATTCACTTATCCATAAGATCACATGACACCACGTATATCGGAGGAGGTGGCTGAGCGGATACGGTGATGGACTGCTAATCAATTGTTCTCTGCACGCATGGATTCCCATCCCACTCTCGTTGCTGCTGTCCACGATTTTCAATGTTGCTATTTTTGGATGATCACAGCTGTCTTATTGAAATTGGAACTCCAATGGTCAGTGTATATGCATCGACGCTAATATAAGATCTAAAAGAATAATTTGAGCCTGTTGCCTACACTGCATTGAAATGTAAATTGAATTGGGATAATGAAAAGGAACGCGATTTCCGTTTCCAAATCAAGCTGCTGTGAACTTTTATTGTATGGAAGAGATTCAGGAAAACCAATTAACGAGAGATGCGAAGTGCACGTTTATGCAGTAGGATTTTTCATGAGTGTTTTGTCAGATGAAATCTGGAGCAGGTTGTGTAGAAGTGATTCATCTTGGTGAGAAGAGCACAGAGGGACAGCACAAAATAATGGAGACATTTCAAAAGGGGCAGGGATTTGGTATAGGGGCACCGAGAACTGGCTGTAAATGCACAGTAGAAATTGCTGATGGTCTCGCCCTCGCCCCTTGCTCTCGACATTGATGAAGGCTGGACATAAGGCACAGATAAACACAAGATGTGTGAAGCAAGCTCCCTCTGATTTGCACACTCTAGATGCATCACATTGAAATATGAACAACTGGGGAAGTCGGTATGTTAACAGCAGGGACTGAACCTAAACTGTGGATCAATAACTGCAAATTAATGCAGCAGAAACATGAAAACTGATTCAAATTGTCTTTATATGCGCATCATTAACAGACGTTTCGTTCTAATATCCGAGTGGCTGAAAGAAGAAGACATCACATTTCAAGATGGATGACAACATTACCAATTTTGTTTTGAAATTGAGATCTATTTGACCATTTTACACTGTGAACAAGTTCAATTTATGTAATACAAATCGCATTCCCTCACCTGGAATAAAAGTGTGATTTCATTACAAACATTGTCCTTGCTAAGGATCAGTTACTTAACATGGAAAATAGGATGTAATTTTTGTTGAACATACGTCTATTAGCACCATCATCCTACTTTGGATTGACTGCAATACTTACATGCTAAATAAGGTTGAAAAAAGAAAGTCAATAGGAAATAATGATTCGGTGGTGATTAAAACTAAGATTAGGTTCTCATGATGTGGATATTCTACCAATGGCTCCAGTGGTGGAAATGGTCATTGTGCAGTATTCCTATGATGGTATAAAGGTGCATGAGATGTCAGGGATGGGAGTACCCACCTCATCTGGAGCAGCGTCTGTTGACATGTACCAGGCAGCATTATCTCGTCAGTCTGGGCGTTCCAACCATACCTGGAACAACATTTATTGACATGGAGCAGCAGTGAGCATTGGGGCATCAGACTGCGAGTTCCAAACTCTTTTGAAGCAGCTTCAGTTGACATGGAGCAGGAAGATTTGTGAGATCACTCTGGTAGCTCCACTCTCACCTGAAGTAACCTTTAATGTCATGGAGCAGCCGGGAGCATTGGGAACCAGACTGGTAGAGCAAACATTAACTGGGCCACTTCTATTGATATGGAACGGGGAACAATGGGACATCAGACTGGGAGCGACAACATTAACTGGAGTAGTTTCTATTGACATGGAGCTGCAAGGAGCATTGCAACGTCAGGTTGGGAGTCTAACCTGACCTGGAGCAGCTTGTATTTACATTGAAGAGGAGGGAGTATTGGGACATTAGGCTGGGGGAAATGATAGTCAACGATTTTAATCTGAAGTAAAATAGCTTTCAACACCTCAGATGTTAATTGATTTATGAAGAATTTGTCCAGGGAAAATATTTAATTCTTTAGATATTAAAGACAGGTCCTGCAAATATTCTACTCAGGAAAACCCATTGGTACAGAGAGAAATGGGAGTGATGTTTCAGGTCTTTGAATTTTCTTTTCTGGCCGACTCTGCACTGGATTACATCACCGGAAGGACGTTTTCACTCATTTCATGTCATTCATTTTCCTGCAAAAACGGGCATGTAACCAACGTAATTAATGGGAATATGCAATGTTGTGATTAGGCTGGAGTTTGCCTTTAATTATGGTAGAAAAGCAGCAAAGTAAGTTGCAATTTCTTCAATCAACAGCGAGCACATTGAGTGGCTGATCATATTGTGAATGACAGTTATTTGTAGGACAATTTGCAGTGAATCAATGATGGTGATTATCTGTGTTCTTTGTTCACCTTATGACTGTTACTGTTATTGCTCATGTCCTTGTTAACATAACAGCTCTGCAGCGTGTAAAATCTCAGCTGTGCATCTGACCAGTCGTACAACCATTTGTATAGCTGGCTATGGATCAGGCGGTTGAACGTTCGAATTTTACTTGGAGCAAGCGTATTGTGGCGATTCATCAAACATCCAAAATAATCTATTTTGCTACATTGAGGTGTAACATTTGAATTTTTCATCTTCACGACGGAAAATTCTTTCACTGCCTTCCATCAATTAAACATTACCAAGAACAATCAGAGTTCAAAATCACACAGCTCCACATTTTAAAGAACACGCGCATTTGGAAGCACCAGTGTTCCATGCACTGCTTCTTCATCAGGTGGTTGTCAACTGTTGGACTCTAATCTGGCTTCGTGCGATTTTTAAATTTGTCCCCCCCAGTCCAACACCAACACGTCCAAGTCATGGGTTCCATCGACACCACGACCGGTCTGTTAATATCTATATTATCTTCCAAAAGATGGCACATAATGACACACACATCAAGTTTCTGCCCTGATGTTGTGTATTCTTATAACTTTGTGGACCCAACTCAAACACTGGCACTCCCATATCATAGAGAATATCAGTCATGATCCAGCGCTGTCAGAGAAGGCAATCCTGGAATAGCCCAATACATTGCTCACAGGTAATTTCCCTTTCAGAAACCAACCCCCTCAATCGCTGCAGCTCCTGTGTACGAAAAGCACAGAAAAGAAATAGCTGAGACTCAGTTATGGCAGTTTTAGTGATATTCTTTGGGAATGGGAATCAGAGGAGAATCAAGGATGAACTGTCCGACAGTGCAGAGAGAGTGAAGGCAATTTTCCATTCTTTCAAGAACTCGGGTATTGACTGAACTAAGGCATTAAACAAATTCCTGGTAGAGCTGCTCTCTCTGCGTCAGGAACAAGAAGTCTTGATTTCCTGAACGGTAATGAAACCCAGGCCACTCAGTTAAAGCACCGAATACTAACGACTAGACCACCGGGGATGAGGGCAGAGGCAGTGGCACTGGTTCTTCACAACACAGTTTTTGGAATTATGTCACTGCAGTTACGTTTGCCCTCAAACATGACTGAATTATCAAGTGTTTACAGCGCAGTCATGGGTCCCACCATCTCACTTGCCAGCACATGATCTATCACCTTGTAAACACTGACGTTTCACGTGTTCATCTCAATGCTAATTTCCCTTGAACATTTTAATCTCGTAAGACACAATGAATGGGATTGAAGTTTGTGATGGGAAAAATGTGTTCACATCCAGTCGGGGAAGTAAAGACCATTTTTACCCACAGACTGAAGCACGAAGACACATTTACCCAGGAGTGACACAGGCGTCGGGAGAAAACAAGCAGAAAGTAAGATTTTACCCAGTTGGCTGATCCTGTGCCATTTCAGATTTCAACACCAGTGTCTGGTTACATCAAAGAAAGCAAGCATTCAGTCCCTCCTGTACCAGGGTTCCTTGCCCATTGTTGCCCGATCTCGCTCTAGTTTGTACTGCCTCACCTCGTTCTTGCTGGCAAACATGGATCATTGCGCACGCCTGCTATTTCTGTCCTACTGAACGGTTTTCCTCAACTTCCTGGAATGAAAAACAGGAATGGGCTATTTCAAGCACTTTTCTAGTTTACAAGGCCAGTGTTATCATCACTGAGCCAGCACATTGCCAGCTCAGCGAGAAGGTCTCATTCATTAGAAACTGCAATGCAACAGATGATTGGAATGCCTCAGTATTGTAAACCAACCAACAAGACTTGAATAGAGCTGAGAGGTCATGCACAGAAGGATGGAAGAATACAAGGACGAATGGCATGGTGTCCAGGTTGGTGTTAACAGAAATCTTCCATGGTAGTATAGTGATGAGGATCTAATGCTTTCACTGTCATGGCTTATTAAATGTTAACGTTTACAGTAATCAATATGAAATACTGCCTGATAATTCAAAGCAGAATGATGCTATGCAGCAGTCAGAATCGCTTCCCTGCATGTTACAGTTCCACATCAGCAATGTCAGCTGCAATTGTTTGACGTTTAATCAGTTTTCTCAAGAACGGAGGGCGCGTCAGGAAAATAGAAGGGGAATAGTGGTTTATGAGAGTTAATTACATGCCACATGGAACCAGGTTCAATGTAGATACTGAATATTGGTTTTCCTGTTTACGTTGGTGTACTGATCACTCCGGATCAATTACCAACATTATTTGCCCTTTCCGTGTTATTCTTCGTACATTTTACCTCGGTTCAGTGTTCTGGGGGAACCACGCATTTTTAATTTGGCACATTTTACTCAGGTCAAGTTTGCAGCTTAATTTTAAGACCAACAATTCTTGGAACAGAAAGACACCATTCAGACCATCAGGTCTGCTCCGCTATTGAATGGTTTCATGTCTGATATGATAACGTGGAACGATAATGGGTGGCACAGTGTCACAGTGGTTAGCACTACTGCCTCATAGCGCCAGAGACCCGAGTTCAATTCCCACCTCAGGCGACTGAGTGTGTGCAGTTTGCAGGTTCTCCCCGTGACTGCGTAGGTCAAGTGAATCGGCCATGCCGAGTTGCCTGTCGTGTTGGATAAGGGGTAGTGGTGGGTTGCAGGTCGATGTGGACTTGTTGGACTTACTTACCTGTTTCCACACCGTAAGCAATCCAAACTGCACTTTATTCCCTTTCCCCATAATGCTTCATGTCTTTTCTGTTTGAAGTTCTGCCGATCTCAGCCTGATTACACCTAATGACCCTTCCTCAACAGCATTCCACAGAACCGGAACTGTCTGAGGGAATAAATGTTTCCTCATCTCTGTTTTAATTGTGAGATCCGCATTCTAATACTAAGTAAAAAATCACACAAACCTGATCATAGTCTAACAGGTTTAATTGGAAGCATTAGCTTTTGGAGATCTGCTCTTTCATCAGGTGGTTGTGGAGTACACGGTTGTAAAATACAGAATTGAAAGCAAAGGTTTACAGTGTGATGTAACTGAAATTATATGTTGAAAAATAACTTGATTGTTTGTTACGTCTGCCACCTATTAGAATGACTATGTTAGGGTCACTACTTTCTTACGTAAATCGCAAGACTTTCTTTGAACAGCTACATTCTCAGGTGAACTTTAACAATTAGTGTCACCCCGATAATATTTAGGAAGTGTTAGTCCCTGTGTGTTGTGTCCGTGATATAATGTTTAGACTGACGCTAATCTCCGCACAGTGGCGAGCACTGCTGCCTCATAGCACCAGAGACCTGGGTACAATTCCTGCCTCAGACGACAGACTGTGTGGAGTTGGCACATTCTCCCCGTGTCTGCGTGGGTGTTCTCCGGTTTCCTCCCACACTCTAAAAATGTGCAAGTTAGGTGAATTGACCATGCTAAATTGCCTGTACTGTTAGGTGAAGGGAATGGGTCTGGGTGGGTCGCGCATCGGCGTGTGGGTGCGGACTTGTTGAGAAGAAGGGCCTGTTTCCACACTGTAAGTAATCTACTCTAAAAAAAACACGTGCAGGCTTTGAGGCATGGTACATTCATGAAACCGAGCAGTGGCTACAGCAACAGGTGAATGGGCACTGCACATCAATCCAACTGACCCTTCCCAGTTGGAGAGCACTTCAGTGGTCCAGAACATTCGACCTCGGACCTTCCGGTGACAATCCTCCAAGGCGGACTTCGGAACAGGCAGCAGCTAAAAGTGCCTGAGCAGAGGCTGATAGCTAAGTTCGGTAGCCATGGGGATAGCCTCAACCGGGACCTTGGGCTCATGTCACAATACATTGCCCTATCTACACACAGAGACCTCCTACACACACACACACACACACACACACACACACACGCATATATACGTTTGTGGGGTGAATGTTTACTTTTAAAGTTACATTTTACTTTGCTCACAAACTGCATGAATCCATTTAAGTCTCTGTTAACTCATTTTTAAAAATTAGAATCAATCTAAACATTATAGAACAGACTGGAACACACAGGGGCTGACACCAATTGTTAAAGAATGTAACTTTAAAATAAAAAGCTTTGCGCTTTACATATGAAAGAAGTGAAGCTAACATGGCCATTTTAACAGACGGGAGACTTAGCAAACAATCAAAATGCTTTTCAGTGTATAATTTCAGTTACATCACACTGTAAACTTGTGCTATAAATTCTGTGTCTTACAACTGTGTACTCCACAACTACCTGATGCATGAGCAGCGGACCGAAAGCTTGTACTTCCAATTAAACCTGTTGGACTATAAACTAGTGTCGTGTGATTTTCAAATTTGCACACCACAGTTCAAAGTCGGCATCTCCAAGTCATTCGATATGAAGCGCTCTGGTCGCAGAACCAGCCTTTCTGCATATAACTTCTTAAATCCTTGAAAAAACCTGTATGTTTCAATAAGGATAATTTTTGTCGTACTGAGTCTGAACAGGCAAAGGCAACTGATTTCAGCGTTTCTTCCCATTTGATTTCATCTCCGATATGAAATTCTCACTGACTCTTACAGAACTGCTCCCTTTGCTGTTCTGTAATGTCAGGAATTCATGTTCAATTTAAGATTTTCATCAGGAACAACAAATCTTTTCCATGATTGGAAATCGACATTGCAAAATAGTGAGAAATCTGAATTCCATCACTTTCGCACCAACGAAGACATATGCAATGCTTCCAACTTTTCTTGGTGAATTTGTGTTTGCCTTTTTTGTTCAGTTGAAAAATGACAGTCATTGAGTTTTTAAAAGCATGGCGAGAGGTTCTTCAAACTCTTGCATCATTAACAATGATCAAACATCTGGCTTGTAAACATAGTTTCCAGCACGCCACTCATCGCCTGGTGTGTTCTAACATTTCAAGTCTTCAGTTAAATTGTTATACAATTTCTGAAGTGCTTAAGTGGAACAAAAACACCTCTGTGAACTAACAGTTCTGAAAGACAAACTCTTTTTCAGAGCCGATTGTTAGTTTTCCTCATGATGCTGCGGAAAATGTTTCTGCACACACATCTGAATTGGTTTACCCTCTTTCTTCTGCAGCTTCTTTCTTCTTTATATTAAGTGTTTTAGATTCCAATACAAACACAAGGTGCATGTTGCAGAAGTCACGTGTTTGTACTTTCACTGACAATCTGTCTCGCTGGGAGTTGCAGTCCTTCCCCACGCTGATTCAGACAGCACTGTCCTTCCTGTGGCATGTCCCATGGAGAATGGAAGGACAAGCATTAATAACTCACACTTGGGAACGGAAGGACAGTTTTAAAACATCTACAATGCCCCAGTGAGGAATTGAGCCCCTATCTGCCGCACAACAAACAGCAACACTAAACACTAATGTCAACAGTTTCAAAGGAGACCCTTCAGCCCGTGGTGACTCTATTTGTCAAAAACAACTGGTTAACGACTCGAATCGTTTAGCACATAGCTTTATAGGTACTGGCAGAACATATTCATATCTGAATATTTCTTCAGTTAAAAGGGTTGCTGCCTCTCTGATCCTTACAGACAGTGTGCTCCAAATTTCAACGCCCGCCGGTCTATAACGCTTTCCCACACATTTACTTAAACCATTATGTAATTCTCATTAAATTCCTAGCACCCTCTGATCGATCTCCTGTTTAAGCTGACCCTTAATTCGAGATGGGCTGAATCTTAAACTTTCACGTCCCCAGAGTCTGTGGAGATTCCATGAATTAGGGTATTGTAAAATGGGATTAGTGAAACTCTCCAAACTCATGGGACAGTACAGGGTATTGTTGGAATGTATGCTTCAATAGCATTATAGTTTAACATCGGGTACTTCATCACTTTGCCCACACGAGGCAGTACCAACTGCTGCAGGCAATCACACATAATCTCAGTTCCAGACCCGGAATCAGAGAAACTCTGTGAATTAACCACGAAGATCCAATTGGAAATTGGGATGGAATGACGGGAGAGAGACGCGACGTTCGGAGAGCTCCTTGTCAAAAGTGGGGCAGGAGGGAATACTTGCCCCCATTTATAATATTATGACCATAAACAGTACATGTTGCTGAGACAGCCGATTGGCGCATCTAAAGCATGTGGAGACTTCAACTTTGGAGTCACAAGCTTCGAAATTTCATTTTCCTGTTTAGATCCATGTTTTCAACATTGGCAGTTACAGCTGTTTTTGCTCACCTCAGCTCAGAATCAGCTTCTTGTTCCCAGTAAATACTGCAAGGAAGAGTAGGTAGTGTTGTGGTTATATAATAAACTAGACATCCTTGGGGACTCAGACACGGAAATGGTAATGTTAAAGTTCGACGAATAAAACCTGGAATGAAAGCCTGTCCTCAGGAACAGAGAACATGACTTTAATGCCCTGTAATTCCATTCATACATGTCCCTTATGCAGAGGATGCTGCCATCTTTACCCAATTCTGCCTACTTGTGACTCCAAAGCCAGAACAATGTAGCTGACCCTTAATTCGAGATGGGCGACCGTGTGGGGAAGCAGGCCATTCAGCCCTTTCAGTCGACACCATCCCTCTGAAGCACATCCTATCAGACCCACACTCCATACCTATTCTATTCCCCTACATTTCCCATGGCTGATCCCAGTAATCTGCACACCTTCAGACTGTGGGAGGAAACTCACACAAGCAAAGAGAGAATTTGCAAACTGCACACAGTCATACGAGACTGGGACAGCAGCGAATCAGGATGAACAACAAATGCTGTCTTGACCAGCGACATGCACACCCTGTGGGTATATCAGGAAGAATAAAAACATATTCACAACATGGACAACGGGACTTACGTCTGCGTGGACATGATTTGAAGCAATCGTTCACACTGAGTAGATACAAGGACACTGATATTACAGAGAAACCAGGGTAATGCGGGATTCAATTATCTGCTGAAGTGAAAACTCATTTACTCAGTCAAACTGGGGACAGAATGTTCAACAGTCCCGTGTGTGGGAAGAGCTCAATGAGCAAAAGAACCTCCAGAGTAACCAGCAATAATTACCTATCCCAGAAGGAGGTCAATTAAACTGTCAATGCTGCTGTTAGTTCCAAACAGCTGTCAGTTTCATAGCGTCAAAGTCATAGACTCACACAGCAAGAAAAAAAGGCCTTTCACTCCAACCGGCTCATACTGAACATAATGCCGAACTAAACATAACAAAATGCGATTCCATCCATTTATCCAGATTGAAATCCACGTGACATTTTTCATCCAAAGTTGCATTGGATTAAGATCCTTCTGTAATCTTAGATCAGCTTCTTTAATGTCTCCAACACTGCAAGCTTATGAATCATGGCTTCTCTGGGTTCCATTGTTTTTTCATATAGTTCAATGATTTATATTTACATGTCGTGGCCATCATTTCACAGTTTGCAAATCATGTAACAATTAGTCATGTAGTTAACCCTGAGGAAGAAAGCCATAGACTGCAGGGAGATTGGAATCAATTGGCAAAAAAAATTGCTGAAAGGAATTCAGTCCAGTGAAGTGGGTGGTAATGAATTTGAGGAGGAACATAGATAAAAGTGTGAATACCGAGTGGATTACAGTAATAAAAGTGAAATTGCAGTAGGCATTCACGAACTTTTGAAGGTGATTGGACAAGGGATCAAACGGTCTCTTGGGGCTGGAATCATCTTCCCAGAATCCACTCTACCCAGGATATTCACGATTTTATAAGTACTAATTAGATTTCCAATTATTATTTGAAACATCGTCAAGTATAGACCCAGAGTCCTCAAACGTTCCGAATGTGAATCACCTCTGCGCATAGCCCAGGATCAATGCTTCCTTCCTGAAATTTGTGGATCAAACCTAAGCACAGTAATTCAGATTTTGTCCGTCAGACACTGATAGAACCTCGGAAGTGCATCCCAGCTTTTATATTCAAGTATTCCTAAAATAAATGTCATCATTGCAATTGTCTTCCGAACTACAGCTCCAACCTGCAACGTAATCTTGAGAGAAACCTTGGCTAAAACTCTCAAGTATCTTTGCACTCCAGACACGTGAATTTTCGCCCCATTTAGACAATAGTCCATATCTTTATTCTTCCTACAAAAGTACATCACCTCACACTTTCCCACACTTTGCTCCATCTGCCATTTATTTTCCGACGCTCCCTACATGTCCATATCCTTCTGCAGCATACCCGCCTCCTCAATGCTGCCTGTCCTTCTACTGTTGCATTGTCTGCAAATTTACACTCAGGTATTTTATCTAGGTCGCTCATGGAGAATATGTAAATATGTGATCCCAACACAGACTTGAGGAACGTCTCTTGTCACCAGCTGCCATCCTGAGAAGCAACCTTTTGTTTCCAATCACTCCTTTCAGTCCTCCGAGCGCACATTGCCTCTGACAGCATGGGTCCTTCTCTTATTCAATAGCATCCTGTGCAGCAAATATAAAAGGCCCTGATGAAGTTCAGACACATAACATCCATTGGCTCTCCTTGGTCTACCTTCCGCGTTACTTCCTCAAAGAGGAATTCTTGCAGATTTGTCAAACATGGCCTCCCCTTGATGAAACCATGCTGACTTAGCCTTATTTTAGCATACACTTCCATGTATTCAGAATTTTTTTCCAATGCAATAGGTTCCAGTTCTTTTCCACAAAGATTCGGCTGATTGGTCTGTAATCTCCCAGTTTTGTGTTGTTTCTTTTTCAAATCGGTTGTCACGCTTGTCATCAATAGCATAAAAGGAAAAGAGAAAAAAATGGCATGTGGCGAAGGGCAGTGGTAATCAGAGGATTGGGAAGCTTGCAAAGGCCAACAAAAGGCAAAAACAAAACAAATGAGGAGGGAGAAGATAAAATGTAAGATAACTACTGATGTAAAGAAATACTGCAGTTGTTTCTTTATTCTTATAAACGCAAAAGAGAGGTAGAAGTGGACAATGGGCCACTGTAATTTTGACACTTGACAGTCAGTAGTGGAGAACAAGAAAATGTTTGAGGAACTGAAAAATTGTTTTATGCCAGTCTTCACAATGGAAGACATCAGTTATACCCAAACATACGACAGACTGGGGAAATAGATGTGAGTCTAATGGCCATCACTGACAAGGTGCAAGAAAGGCTGAATGGCCAGAAGGTGGATAAATCCGCTGGATCAGATGAAGAACCCTCCAGAGTTCTAAGGTAGACAACTGAAAAAATAGTGGATACGTTAGTGGAGAACTTTCATGAATCGCTAGAATCAGGAAGGGTACTACAGGACTGAAAAATCACAAACTTGACACCCCATTTTAAAAAGAAACAACACAAAAACTGGCAGATTACAGACCAATAAGCCGAATCTTGGTTGTGGATAAGGTCTAGGAATCCATTCCGTTGGAAGAAAATTCTGAATACTTGGAAGTGTATGTTCAAAAAAGGCAAAGTCAGCATGGTGTCATCAAGGGGAGGCCATACTTGACAAATCTGGAAGGATTCCTTTCTGAGGAAGTAACTAGGAAGATAGACCAAGGAGAGCCAATCGATTTCTTGTCTCTGGACTTCATGAGGACCGTTGATATTTGCCACACAGGCGGCTACTGAATAAGATAAGGACCCATGGTGTCAGACGGAAGGTGCGCTCGCAGGACCGAAAGCAGTGAGTGGGATCCAAAGGATCCCTCTCAGGATGGCAGCTGGTGACAAGGGGCGTTCCTGAAGGCTGTTTTGTGACCACAACGTTTCATTTTCTGTATTAGCGATCTAGATAAATTACCTGAGGGCAATGTGTGTCAATTTGCAGACAACGCAACGGTAGAAGAACAGGAAGCATTGCTGCAGAAGGATATGGACACGTTGGGAGCGTCGGAAAATAAATGGCAGATGGAGCATACTGGTGGAAAGTGTGAGGTGATACACTTTGATAGGAAGAATAAAGATATGGACTACTGTCTAAATAGGGCGAAAGTTCACATGGCTGATGTGCAAAGATACTGGAGAATTTTAGCCCAGGATTCTCACAAGATAACCTTGCAGGTTGAAGCTATAGTTCGGAAGATAACTGCAATGGTGATATTTATGTTTGGAATATTTGAATATAACAGCAGGGATCCACTTCTGAGGCTCTATAAGGGTCTAGTTAGACCTCATTTGGATTACTGTGCTTACGTTTGGTCCTCAAATTTCAGGAAGGATGTACTGGTTCTGGGGTGTGTTCAGAGGTGATTCACGATTATGGTCCCAGGAATGAAAAGCTTGACACATGATGAACGTTTAAGGACTCTGGGTCTATACTCGATAAGGTTTACAAGGACAAGGCGAAATCTAATTGGTACTTATTAAATCGTGAATGGTCTGGACGAATGGATGCTGGGAAGGTGTTTCCATTTTTAGTAGAGACTAGAACCCAAAGGCACAGTCTTGTAGAAAAGGGAAGACATTTGAGAGCAGTAATAAGAGACACTTATTCAGCCAGAGAGTGGTGAATGTATGGAATTGACTGTCAGTAAAGTCTGTGGAAGTCAGGTCTTTGTTTGTATGTAAAACTGAGATATGTGGCAGTGTGGTTGTCAAAAGGATCGAGGTTTTTGGGGCGAAAGCAGGAGAATTGGGTTTAGAAAGATATCCACCATGTTTTAATGGCAGAGCAGACTCACTGCACTGAATGGTTTAATTTCTGCTCTATTATCTTATGGACTTATGCATCGAATGGCCTTAATCTGCAAGTTCCCCTCGAAGGAACGTGCCAGCCTGACTTGGATCATTGTCAGCGAAGATCTGATTGAGTGCTGATGCAGACTTGATGGGTCAAATGGTCTATTTTCGCCCTCCATTTTCCATTTTATCATTTTTCCGATAAAAAAGGATTAATGCAATGACCAGACTTGTGGCTGGACCTCTGACTCTTCTCTGAACAGACAGTTGCTAAAGTTCCAGCATCATTTCCCTGCTCTTACATTTCCACTAGTGGTCAAGATCAGAAAGTATCTATTACCCCTCGAGACCACTTGATCTCTTGTCCAATCAACTTTAAAAATTCGTGAATGCCTACTTCAAGTTCTCTTTTATGACTGTAAACCACTCAGCATTCACTCTTTTATCATTGTTCCTCCTCGAATTCATTATCACATAATTCACTGGATTGAATTCCTTGTTTCCAATTTCCCTGCTGTCTCTGGCTTTCTTCGCTTCGTTATCTACACGACTAATTGTTACATGATTTGCAAACTGCTAAATGATGGTCATGGCAAATAAGTATAAATCATTGATCTATATGTGGAAACAATGGAACTCATAGAAGCCATGGTTCATAAGCTGCAGAGGACACCAGAATTGGAGACTGTAAAGAAGGTGATTTAAGATTCCAGAAGGATCTAAATCAATTGAGTCTTTGGACTGAAAAATGTCACATGGAGTTCAAATCCGGATAAATGGAAAGTATTGCATTTTGTTACATCAAATAAGAGTAGGGCTTATAGGGTGTTACATCGTGTTGTGGAACGCGAAGGCCAGGGATGAAGGTGCATAATTCTTTTTAGTTTGATTCACATATAGACAGAATTGTTAAAATGAATTCTCATCTTGCCTTCGTTGCTCAGTCCTTTGAGCGTAGGAGTTGGTACGTTATGTTGAAGTTGAATAGAACATTGGGTGAGGCATCTTCTGGAATACTGCGTCCGGTTCTTGTCGCCCAGTAATAGCAAGGAAATTATTCAGCTGGAGTAGGTTTAGAAGAGGTATACCAGCGTATTGATAGTGGAGAAGGTTTGAGTTATAAGGAAAGGATGAATATGCTGAGAATATTTTCACTCGAGCACTGGAGGTTGAAAGGCTGCCTGATAGAAATTTATAAATTATTGTGAGTTCGTATAGAGTTAACTGTAACTGTCTTTTCTCCAAGGAGGGGGACTTCAAGACGAGAGGGCAAATGTTTAAGGTTGAAAGACAGATTTAAAATAAGACATGAGCGGCTTTATTTTTAACAGAGGATGGTTTATGTGTGCTATTCACAACGTGAGGAAGTGGTCAATGAAAGTACATTTACAATATTTACGGGATATTTGGATCAGTAAATGAATCAGAAAGTTTCAATGGGATTAACAAAAGCTATTCATTCTTGCCTCGTCCATTATTTATTGCCGAGAGGGAAGTTCAGAATCAATCACGATATTAAGCATCTGGAGTCACATGCCAGCCATACCAGATAAGTATGGCATTTTCCTTCCCTATCAGGCATTAGTGAACCAGATCTACAACAACGAATTCAACATCATCATTGCGATTCTTCAACACTAGGTATTTATTAAAATAAAATTCCAGCATCTGCCATGCCAGGATTTGATCCCGTGTCTACAGAATTATACCTGGATATTAACAATGCAGTAATAATATCACAAGGGCATTATTAACCCTCTGCATTTACAGGAGCAGTCAGATGCAACTCGAGTAGTTTGGCATTATGTTCCCCCATGAGCTGGTTGGAGTTAAAGGACTGTTTTCATACTGTTTGAGTCTGTGACTTTGTTGCGATGAATCTGGCAGCTTTTTGGGTTTAACAGCAGTATTGACAGTTTAATTGATCTCCTTCTGGGATATGATGTTTACTCTGGAAGCTCTTTTTCTCATTGAGCTCTTCCCACACTCGGGACTGTTGAACAGTCTGCCCCCACTGTGACTGAGTAAATGAGATTCCACTTCAGCATGTAACTGAATCCCGTATTGCTCTGGTTTCTCTGTAATATCGGTGTCCTTGTATCTATCCAGTGTGAACATTTGGTTCAAATCATGTCCACGCAGACGCAAGTCCTGTTGTCCATGTTGTGAATGTGTTTTTATTCTTCCTGATATACCCACAGGGTGTGAATGTCACTAGTCAGGACAGCATTTGTTGTTCATCCCGATTTGTTGCTGTCTCGCTGCAGGAGAGACATGGATTCGATTCCAGTCTTGTGTGACTGCAGTTTGCACATTCTCTCTTTGCTTGTGTGAGTTTCCTCCTGCAGTCTGAAGGTGTGCAGGGCACTGGTATCAACCATGGGAAATGAAGGGGGATGGATGAGGTATGGGGTGTGGGTCTGATAGGATGTGCTTCGGAGGGATGATGTCGACTGAAAGGGCCGAATGGCCTGCTTCCCCACACGGCCGCCATTCTCGGATTAAGGGTCATTTGGGTTGTTGTGGTCCTCTAGTCATAAGTAGGCAGGATTGGGGGAAAATGTTAGCGTCCCCTGCATAAGGGATATGTATGAATGGGATTGCAGGGAATTAAAGACATGTTCTCTGTTCCTGAGGTCAGGCTTCCGTTCCAGGTGTTATTCGTCGAAATTCAACATTACCAGTTCCGTGTCTGAGTCCCCAAAGATGACTCGTTTATTATATAGCCACAACACCACCTTCTCCAGATTGCAGAATTTACTGGGAACAAGAAGCTGATCCTGAGCTGATGCCAGCAAAAGCAGTTGCTACTGCCAATGTCAAAAACACTGATCCAAATAAGAAAATGAAATTTCGAACCTTGCCACCCCAAAGTTAAGGGCTCAACACGCTTTAGATGCGCCAATCTGCTGTCTCAGCAACATGTACTGCCTATGGCTATAATATTTTAAATGGGGGCAAGTATTCCCTTCCGACCCGCTTTTGACCAGGAGCAGTCCCTCGGAAACGCACGCGCCACTCCCCCATCATTCCATCCCAATTTCCAATTGGATCTTCGTGGTTGCTTCACACTGTTTCTCTGATTCCTGATCTGGAACTCGGATTATGTGTGATTGTTTGCAGCAGTTGGTCCTGCCTTGTGTGGGCAAAGCGATGAAGTATCCGATGTTAAACTTTAATGCTATTGAAGCATACCTTTCACCAATATCCTGCACTGTCCCATGAGTTTGGAAAGTTTCATTAATCCCATTCTCCAATACCCTCATTCATGGAATCTCCACAGTCTCTGGGGACGTTAAAGTTAATAATTCAGCCCATTCCGAGTTCTCACATGCCTGTCGCTAAGTCCTGATATTGTACATTTTTCCTGACATTTCCTCTGTTGCCATTCTAGTTGCAGTTTGCAAGCGTGGTTTGAGGAGTGCTGTAACTGCTTAATAGTTCATATTCTGCGTTGTGATTATAGCGACCTCGGCTCGCATCCACATGATGGTGGTCAGTTCTCTCCAAGTTTCACTTTTGGTGAAACACGGTAAGAAATTAGTCGATTTTACATGATAATATTCTCCGAGCTGATGATTTATTTCCCGTTGAATTTCATTCTCTGATATTTCTGTGTTTCATGTATTGGGATTTAAACCCAAAAGTTCTCGAAGATGTCTCTCCCTCCCACTCTCCCTAACTCTCTTTTCCGTCCCTTCTCCCATTTGACTCAGGAATTGCACAATCTGGCATACACTTTCACGTTGATATCATCCAGTCTCTGCCATTGAACTCACTGTTGCTGGGTGACCATGCCCCAATCTCTTCATTGGCACCTTCAAATCATTCGATCCATTTGGATATCGTGGCTGTGAGATCAATTTTCTTTTAGCAGCTTTTACTGACATGGACCAGAGATGATTGGAGCGCCAGGCTCAATAAAAGGACACAGAGAATAATTGGGGAAAAGAGAATCTATTGGAAAAGACCCACCACGATGTCTTTCTGCGGAAGCCTAGTAGTGTTGCTGTTGATTTTTTAGCATTAAAAAGCCATTTAACATGCTGGGGAGGCGGGTTCGATTCCCAAAACACCACGACAATGGTAGAATGTGAATGCAATAAATACCTAGAATTAAGAATATGCTAAATCCATTGTCTGAAGAACCAATCAATTTCACTGAAGCCCTTGAGGGAAGGAAAGCGCCGTCCTTCTCTGGTTTGGCCTCCACGTTACGCCAGACCTTGCAATGCAATAAAGGCTGCAGAGCCAACCCGGCATTATGTTATAGAATATAAAAGGGTTCATTCCGCTCTACCTAGAGTGTTGTCTGCAATTCACATGAGTCCCGGGATTTGATCACACTGGGAATGGTGCAGGATAGATTCACTCAGATAGTGTCTGGATTGAAGATTTTCAGTCATCGAGAGATTCAGGACAGACTGGGGTTGTTTGTCACCGTGCAGAGGAGTTTGTGAGAAGGCATGGTACAGATGTACAAAATAATGAGGGGTATGGAAGCGTTTCCCATCGATAGAGAGATCGATCACAGGGGTCCAGAAATTTAATGAGAAAAACTCAAAGATTTGAGTAGTTGTGTGGAAAAGACCGGCGGGTGTTGGAATTTGGAACACACTGTCTGTAAGCGTCAGAGAGGCAGGAACCCTTATAACCTGAAGTAATATTCGGATGTGAATATGTTCTGCCAATACCAATAAGGCTATGGGTTAAACGATTCTGGTCGTTAAGCAGTTGTTTTTTGACAAATGGAACCATAATGGGCTGAAGTCTCTACTTTGAACCTGTTGTCCTCGGCATTATAGTGAATAGTGTCGCCGCTTGCTTTGCGGGAGATAGGAGCTCAATTCCTCGCTGGGGAAGTTTAAATGCTTTAAAACTGTTGCTACGTTCCGAAGTACGGGTTATTAACGCCTGTCCTGCTATTGTCCATGGGATATGTCACAGGAAGGACAGTGCTCTCTGAATCAGCGTGGGGAAGGATTGCAGCTCCCGGCGAGACAGAGTGTCAGTGAAAGTACAAACACGCGACGTCTGCAACATGCATCTTGTGTCTGTATTGGAATTTGAAACATTTAACACTTAAAGAAGAAGGAAGCTGAAGAAAAAACAGTGTAAACCAATTCAGATGTGAGTACAGAAACACTTCCCGTAGCAACATGAGGAAAACTGACAAACGGCCTGAGAATGACTTTGTCTTTCAGAACTGTTAGGTTACAGAGATGTTTTTGTTCCACTTAAGCCCTCAAGAAATTGAATAACAATTTAACTGAAGACTTGAAATGTTAGAACATACCAGACGATGCGTGACGTGCTGGAAACTGCGTTTACAAGCCAGATATTTGATCACTGTTACTGACGCATTAGATTGAAGGCCATTCGCCATGCTTTTAAAAACTCAATGACTGTCATTTTTCAACTGAATACAAAGGCAAAAACAAATTCACCAAGAAAATTTGCAAGCATTGCATATGTCTTCCTTGGTGCCAAAGTGATGGAATTCAGCTTTCTCATTGCTACTTCCCAACGTCGATTTCCAATCATGGAAAAGATTTGTTGTTCCTTATGAAAATCTTAAATTGAACATGAATTCCTGACATTACAAAACAGCAAAGGGAGCAGTTCTGTAAGAGTCAGTGAGAATTTCATATCGGAGATGAAATCCAATGTGAAGAAACGTTGAAATCAGTTGCCTTTGTCTGTTCAGGCTCAGTATGACAAAAATAATCCTTATTGAAACATAGTTTTTTTTCAAGGATTTAAGAAGTTGTATGCAGAATGGTTGGTTCTGTGACCAGAGCGCATCATATCGACTGATTTGGCGATGCCGGTTTTAAAATCACACAACACCAGGGTATAGCCCAAATGTTTAATTGGAAGTACAAGCTTTCGGACCTCTGCTCATTCATCAGGTGGTTGTGGAGTACACGGTTGTCATATACAGAATTTATAGTGCAAGTTTTTAGTGTGATGTAACTGAAATTATACATTGAAAAATCCCTTATTTTTGAGAAGTCTCCCATCTGTTATGATGACCGTGTTAGCTTCATTTCTTTCGATTGTAAAGCGCAAAACTTTTTTATTTTAAAGTTACATTCTCAGTTGATCTTTATCAATTGGTGTCAAACCCCGTGTGCTGCTGTCTGCTCCATAATGTTTAGACTGTTTATAATTTTTAAAAATGAGTTTTCAGAGACTGACATGGATTCATGCGGTTTTTGAGCAAAGTACAATGTAACTCTGCAAGTACAAATTCACCCCACAAACTTATATAGGCGAGAGTGTGTGTGTAGGAGGTTCTCGGTGTTTAGATAGGGCAATGGGATCACCTGTACTGTGACATGAACCCGATGTCCCAGTTGATGCCCTCCCCATGGCTATAGAACTTAGCTATCAGCCTCTGCTCGGGTACTTTTAGTTGTTGCGAAGTCCGCCTTGGAGGATTGTCACCCAAAGCTCCGAGGTGGAATGCCCTGGACCACTGAAGTGTTCCCGAACTTGATAGGGGCACACCTGTCTGTCGATTGATGTGCCGTGCCCATTCATCCATTACTGTAGCTTCTGATCGGTTTCACCAATGTACTATGCCTCAAAGCATCCTTCGCTGCAGCTTGTTTTGTTTTCTAGATTAGCGTCAGTCTAAACATTTAGGCGTGGACACAGCACACAGGGACTAACAGTTTCAACATATTATCTGGGCTGACACTAATTGCTAAAATTCACCTGAGAATGTAGCTGTTAAAAGAAAGTTTTGTGATTTACATAAGAAAGAAATGAACCTAACATAGTCATTCTAACAGATGGAAGACATAACAAGCAATCAGTGGGTGGCACTGTGGCACAGTGGTTAGCATTGCTGCCTCACAGCGCCTGATATCCGGGTTCAATTCCCGACTCAGGCGACAGACTGTGTGGAGTTTGTACGTTCTCCATGGGTTTCCTCCGGGTGCTCCGGTTTCCTCCCACAGTCCAAGGATGCGTGGGTCAGGTGAATTGGCCATGCTAAATTGTCCGTAGTGTTATGTAAGGGCTAAATGTAGGGGTATGGGTGGGTTGCGCTTCGGCGGGTTGGTGTGGACTTGTTGGGCCGAAGGGCCTGTTTCCACACTGTAAGTAATCTAATTTAAAAAAGGTGTTTGTCAATGTATAATTTCAGTTACATCACACTGTTAAATCTTGCTATAAAGTCTGTATCTTACAACTGTGTACTCCACAACCACCCGATGAAGGAGCATCTCTCCAAAACATAATGCTTCCAATTAAACCTGTTGGATTATGACCTGGTGTCGTGTGATTTTTAACTTCACAATTAAAACAGAGATGAGGAAGCATTTATTCTGTCCAACAGTTCTGGATCTGTGGAAATTCTTGCAGCAGAGGGCTGTTGAGGAAGAGTCATTAGGTGTAATCAGGCTGAGTTCCTTACCGTAAATGTTAACCTTTAACAAGCCATGGCAGTGAAAGCGTTGAATCCTCATTACTATACTACCAGGGAAGATTTCTGTTAACACCACCCTGGACACCATGGGATTCGTCATTCTATTCTCCCATCTTTCTGTCCATGATCACCTCGGCTCTTTTCCGGTCTTGTTGGTTGATTTACAATACTGAGGCTATCCAATCATCTTTTTCATTGTAGTTTTTAATGTATGAGACCTTCTCTCTGAGCTGGCAATGTGCTGGCTCAGTGATGATAACATTGACCTTGTAAACTAGAAAAAGTGCTTGATATAGCTCATTCCTGTTTTTCCTTCCAAGAACTTGAGGAAAACCATTCGGCAGGACAGGAAATAGCAGGCGTCAGCAATGATCCATGTTTGCCAGCAAGAACGAGGTGAGCCAGTATAAACTAGAGCGAGATGGAGCACCAATGGGCAAGGAACCCTGGTACGGGAGGGACCGAATGCTTTCTTTCTTTACTGCAACCAGACACTGGTGTTGAAGTCTGAAATGGGACAGGATCAGCCAAGTGGGTGAAATCTTACTTTCTGCTTGTTTTCTCCAAAGGCCTGTGTCACTCTTGGGTAAATGTGTCTGCGTGCTTCAGTCTGTGGGTAATAATGGGGTTTAGTTCCCCGACTGGGTGTGAACACATTTTTCCCATCACAAACTTCAATCCTATTCATTGTGTTTTACGAGATTAAAACGTTCAAGGGAAATTAGCATTGAGATGAACACGTGAAATGTCAGAGTTTACAAGGTTACAGACCAAGTGCTGGCAAGTGAGATGATGGGACTAATTTCTGTGCTGTAAACATTCAATAATTCAATCATTTTTGAGAGAAAACATAACTGCAGTGACATAATTCCAAAAACTGTGTTGTGAAGAAACGGTGCAACTGCTTCTGCACTCATCCCTAGTCGTTAGCAGTCGGCGCTATAACTGAGTGGCCTGGGTTTCAACGTCGTTCAGGAAATCAGGACTTCTTGTTCCTGACGTAGAGAGAATAGCTCTACGAGAAATCTGCTTCTTGCCTTAGATCAGTCAATACCACAGCCCTTGAATTAAGGAGAAAGTGCCTTCCTTCTCTCTGCACAGTCGGACAGGTCATTCTTCATTCTCCTCTGATTCCACTTCCCAAAGAGTTTCAAAAACTGTCAACACTGACTCTCAACAACTTCTTTTCTGTGCTTTTCATTCACAGGAGCTGCAGCGATTGTGTGGGTTGGTTTCTGATAAAGAACGTACCTGTGAGCAATGTCTGGGGCTATTCCAGTATTACCTTCTCTGACAGCGCTGGGTAATGACCGATGTTCTTTATGATATGGAAGTTCCAGTTTTTGAGTTGGGTAGACAAAGTTAAAAAATATACAACATCAGGCATAGCCCAGCAGGTTTATGTGGAGGCACGAGCTTTCAGAGAGCCGCTCCTTCATCAAGTGAGTGCCTTTCTGCAGAAACTTGATGTGTGTGCCAATATGTGCCATCTTTTGGAAGATAATCTAGAGAATAGCAGACCGCTCGTAGTGTCGATGGTACCCATGTCTTGGATGTGTTGGTGTTGGACTGGGGTGGACAAATTTAAAAATCACACAAAGCCAGATTAGAGTCCAACAGTTGACAACCACCTGATGAAGAACCAATGCATGGAACACTGGTGCTTCCAAATTCGCCTGTGCCTTACAACCTGGTGCTGTGTATTTTTTTAACTCTGATTGTTCTTGGTAATGTTTAACTGGTCGAAGACAGTGACAGAAGTTTACTTCGTGGAGATGCAAATTTCAAATGTTGTCCACCTCAGTGAAACAAAATGGATTAGTTTGGATGTGTGATTTATCTCCAAAATGCAATTGCGCCTCGTAAAAGTCGAACCTACAACCGTCTGATTGGTAGGGAGCTATACGAATGGTTGTACCACTGGCCAGATGCACAGCTGAGATTTTACATGCTGCAATGCTCTGGTGCAAACAAGGACGTGAGCAATAACAGTAACAGTCACAAGGTGAACAAAGAACAAAGATAATCACCATCATTGATTCACTTCAAATTGTCCTAAAAAAACTACCATTTACAATCTGATCAGCCAATCAATGAGGTCACTGCAGATCGAGGAAATTGCACCTTACGTTGCTACGTTTCCGCCATAATTACAGGTAAACTACAGCCTCAAAGAACATCGCATATTCCCATTAATTTACAGCTTTAGATAACGTTAATGACCTAATGACCTGTCCATAATTTGCAGGAAACTGAATAACATGAAATGAGCGAATAAGTCCTTCCAGTGATGTAATCCAGTGCAGAGTCGGCCAGAAAATTCAAAGACCTCCAACATCACTTCCATTTCTCTCTGTACAAATGCATTTTCCTGAGTTGGATATTTGCAGGACTTGTCTTTAATATCTAAAGAATTAAATATTTCCCTGGACAGATTCTTCATAAATCAATTAACATCTGAGGTGTTGAAACCTATTTTTCTTCATATTAAAATAGTTGAATATCCTTTCCCCCAGCCTAATGTCCCAATCCTCCCTCCTCTTCCATGTAAATACAAGCTGCTCCAGGTAAGATTAGACTCCCAACCTGACGTTCCAACGCTCCTTGCTGCTCCATGTCAATAGAAGATGCTCCAAGTGAACTTGGAGCTCCCAGTCTGATGTCCCAATGTTCCCTGCACCATGTCAATAGAAGCGGTCCAGTTGAGGTTGGATCTTCCAATTTTATGTCCCAATACTCCTTGCTGCTGCATGTCATTAAAAGCTGCTGCAGTTAAGTGTGGAGCTATCAGACTGATTTGGCAACGCGTCCTGCTCCATGTCAACTGAAGCTGCTCCAAATAAGGGTGGATGTCGAAGTCGCAATGATCCCTGCTGCTTCATGTCAACAGAGGCTGCTCAAGGTGAGGCTGGATCTCCCAGTCTGCTACCCCAATTCTCTCTGCTGCTCCATATCAATAGGAGCTGCTCCCGGTTTGGTTGGAACTCCCAGACGGCTGTAACAATGCTCCCTGGTCCATGTCAACAGACGCTGCTCCAGATGAAGTGGGTGCTCCCATCCCCGGCAGCTCACACAGCTCTATACCATGATAGAAATACAGCCCACGGACCATTTCCACCACTGGAGCCATTGGTGGAATATTCGCATCATGAGAACCTGATCTTATTTTTAATCACCATCGAATCATTATTTCCAAAACACTGTCTTTCTTCAACCTTATATAGCATGTAAATATTGCAGTCAATCTGAAGTAAGGTAATGGTGTTAATTGACCTATGTTCAATAAAAATTACGTCCTATTTTTCATGCTGAGTAACTGCAACTTAGCAAGGACAATGTTTGTAATGAAATAACGCTTTTATTCTATGTGAGCGAACGACGTTTGTATTATTTAAATGGAAATTGTTTGGTGTGTAAAATGATCAAATAGATCTCAATGTCAAAAAGAAATTGATATTGTGTCATCCCCCTTGAAATGTGGTGACTTTTTCTTTCCACCACACGGATCTTCAGTCGAAACGTTTGTTTCTGAAATGCTTATGAAGACACTTTAAATCATTTTTCATGCCTATGCTGCATGAATCTGCCGTTATTGATCCACAGTTTAGATTCAGTCCCTGCAGTTAACACGCTGACTTCTCCAGTTGTTCATAGTTCAATGTGATGCATTCAGTGTGTGCATAACGGGATGGACCTTGATTCCCACATCTTATGTTTATCTGTGTCTTATGTCCAGCCTCCATCAATGGCGAGAGCAAGGGGAAAGGGCGAGACCAATGTGTAAGTCTGTCCATGCCCATGCACGGCACCCACATCGGCAATTCTCCACTGTGCATTCACAGCCAGTTCTTGGTGCCCCTACACCAAACCCCTGCCCCTTTTGAAATATCTCCATTATTTTGTGCTGCCCCTCTGTGCTCTTCTCACCAAGATGAATCACTCCTACAAAACCTGCTCCAGATTTCATCTGACAAAACACTCACTAAGTATCCCATTGCATAAACATGCACTTTGCATCTATCCTTATTTGGTTTTTCTGGATCTCTTTCATTCGATAAAAGTTCACAGCAACCTGACTTGGAATAGTAAATCGCGTTCCTTTCCATTATCCCAATGCAATCTACATTTCAATGCAATTTAGACAAGAGGCTCAAATTGTTCTTTGAGGTTTTGTAATAGTGTCGATGCATATAAACTGACCATAGGAATTCCACTTCCAATAAGACAGCTGTGATCATTCTAAAATAACAACATCGAAAATTGTTGGCATCAGCGACGAGAGGAGGATTCGAACCCACACGTGCAGAGCAGTCCGTTGCCTGAACCTCTCGGACACGTCGTCACATATGCAAGGAACCGTCAGACCTTATGAGTAAGTGAATTGTGTAAATTTTGGAGAGCAGCAGAGATCCTTCCCTGGTATTGGTGAAATGACAAATAAAACAGTACGGTTCCAAGTGTACCATCTGACCTCTGAGTTGTGGGGCAAACGCACTCCCACTGTGACAAACTGCTGACGGTGATCGGAACAAAAATGAAGAAATGACTATGTAACAGGGTCTGTTGAATTCTGTGAAGATTTGAAGTTAACAGAATGAAGAGCCCGTGACAGCAGGAGGTATAAAGTTGTCTGTGAGGAATTGTTTTCCGGATTGGAGGAGAGTGCATAGTGCACAATGCCATTATTCGGAACACCTTTCTTCTGCTCAGATATTTTTGACACGCGCTTCTGTACAGGACAGACAATTTCAGAATCCTCAATAAGGCTAAACTGACAACTGAATTCAACAATGCAAAAGCCTTGATCTGCGTCGTTTTCCTGGGCCGTGCGACACCAAGTCACTGCATGATCACAGCAACCCAGTGAGCAAGTGTCAGAAGGAAAATTAGTGCAGTGCCAGAGCGAATGCTAGGAGCAGCAGTTGACACACGGCGAAGTACATTTCCCACAACAGGAACACTTCCCAAGCAGCGGACTGCGGGGGAAGAATCCAGAGGTGGTTGTCACTTTGGAATTTGATGTCAGAGACACAATGAGAGATCTGTCATTGAGTCCGTTCAAGATAAAGATTTTAAGATTTCTAAAGATGTAAAACAAAATAAAAAGCTCATGGGTCAGTGAATGCAAATGTTGAAATTGTATATTTCAACAACCTACCCATCTTTGCAATGAGTAGCTCACCACTTTCCTCACACTGGGTCAGAACCATTGGTGAAGATGATCGTATAATCGCAGTTACCAGCCAAGGCGTTTTTCTTTTAAGCGCCAAGCGGAAACAGAAGCTGGTGTCGCGTTAGCTTACCTGGGAAGGGTTTTTTTCTTACATAAGCGCACAGATCTAGTTTTTAAAGTTTACCATTTAGAGGGATGGCAGCTAAGGCAGTGCAATGTTCCTCTTGCAAAATGTATGAGGTGAGGGAAGGCATTAGCATCCCTGCTGATTACACTTGCAAGACGTGCACCCATCTCCAGCTTCTCCAAGACCGTGTCAGGGAACTGGAGCTGGAGTTGGATGAACTGCGGATCATTTGGGAGGCAGAGGTGGTCATAGATCAGAGCTTTAGGGAAGTAGTTACTCCGAACGTTATAGCGAGATGGGTGACAGTGAGGAGGAGTGGGAGGATGCAGCCAGTGCAGGGACCCCCAGCAGTCATTCCCATCAAGAACAAGTATACCATTTTGGATACTTGTGGGGGGGATGACCTACCAGGGGTAAGCAACGAGGTTCAGGCCTCTGGCACGGAGCCTGTCCCCGTTGCTCAGAAGGGAAGGGTGGAGAAAGGTAGAGCGATAGTTATTGGGGACTCAATAGTGAGGGGCGCAGATGGGTGGTTTTGCGGGGGCGACAGAGAATCACGATTGGTATGTTGCCTCCCAGGTGCAAGGGTACGTGATGTCTCTGATCATATTTTCCGTGTCCTTAAGGGGGAGGGGGGGGAAGCCCCAGATCGTGGTCCACGTTGGCACCAACGACATAGGTAGGAAGTGGGGTGAGGGTGTTAGGCAGGCTTTCAGGGAGCTAGGTTGGAAGCTCAGAGCTAGAACGAACAGAGTTGTTGTCTCTGGTTTGTTACCCGTGCCACGTGATAGACAGTCGAGGAATAGGGCGAGAAAACAGTTAAATGCATGGCTACTGAGATGGTGCAGGAGGGAGGGATTCCGGTTACTGGACAACTGGGGTTCTTTCTGGGGAAGGTTGGACCTCTATAAACAGGATGGTCTACACCTGAACCTGTGGGGCACCAGTATCCTTGGGGGGAGGTTTGCTAGTGCTCTTTGGGAAGGTTTAAAAACTAACTCTGCGGGGGCTTGGGACCTGGACTGTAGCTTTAGGGTACAGGACCTTGTGTTTAGGGAGGTTAGGAACATGGCATCGATCTCGAAGGAGGGTGCCTGTAAACAGGAAGGTGGCTTGAAGTGTGTATACTTCGATGTCAGATGTATAAGAAATAAGGTAGGTGAACTTGCAGCGTGAGTTGGTACCTGGGACTTCGATGTTGTGGCCATTACAGAGACGTGGGTAGAACAGGGACAGGAATGGCTGTTGCAGGTTCCAGAGTTTAAATATTTTAGTAGGATCAGAGATGGGGGTAAAAGAGGGGGAGATGTGGCATTGCTTGTCAAGGATAGTATTACAGCGGTGGAAAGGACGATGGAGGAAGACTTGCCATCTGAGGTAGTTTGGGCTGAGGTTAGAAATAGGAAAGGTGAGGTCACCCTGTTAGGAGTTTTCTACAGGCCTCCTAATAGTCCCAGAGAAGTAGAGGAAAGTATTGCGAGGATGATTCAGGAGAAGAGTGAAAGGAGCAGGGTGGTTGTTATGGGGGACTTTAACTTCACAGATATTGACTGGGAAAGCTATAGCTCGAGTTCGTTAGATGAGTCGGTGTTTGTCCAATGTGTGCAGGAGGGTTTCCTGACAAAATATGTAGACAGGCCAACAAGAGGTGAGGCTATACTGGATTTGGTTCTAGGTAATGAACCAGGCCAGGTGTTAGACTTGGAGGTAGGTGAGCACTTCGGGGACAGTGACCACAACTCGCTGACTTTTACTCTAGTGATGGAGAGGGATAAGTGTGCACTGCAGGCCAAGAGTTTTAGCTGGGGGCAGGGAAATTATGACGCGGTGAGGCATTACTTAGGATGCGTTGATTGGAAAAATAGGTTTCAAGGGAAGAACGCAAATGATATGGGGAGATTGTTCAAGGAACAGCTAATGGGTGTTCTTGATAAGTATGTACCAGTCAGGCAGGGAGTTAAGGGTC
This sequence comes from Hemiscyllium ocellatum, assembly GCF_020745735.1. Taxonomy (NCBI): domain Eukaryota; kingdom Metazoa; phylum Chordata; class Chondrichthyes; order Orectolobiformes; family Hemiscylliidae; genus Hemiscyllium; species Hemiscyllium ocellatum. The sequence goes on from NC_083446.1 coordinate 24,841,262, forward strand.
TTGTGAGGGAGCCGTGGTTTAATAAGGAATTGGAATCCCTTGTGAAAGGGAAGAGGGCGGCCTATGTAAAGATGAGGCGTGAAGGTTCAGTTGGGGCGATTAAGAGTTATAAGGTAGCCAGGAAGGATCTAAAGAGAGAGCTAAGAGCAGCGAGAAGGGGCCATGAAATGTCCTTTGTTGATACGATTAGGGAAAACCCAAAGGCTTTCTACAGGTATGTCAGGAATAAAAGGATGACTAGGGTAGTTATCGGTCCAGTCAAGGATAGTAGTGGGAAGTTGTGCGTGGAGGCGGAGGAGATTGGAGAGACACTAAATCAATACTTTTCGTCAGTATTCACTCAGGAACAGGACACTGTTGCTGATGTGAATATTGAGTCACAAGTGATTAGAATGGATGGCCTTGAGGTATGTAAGGAAGAGGTCTGGGGAATACTGGAGAGGATGAAAATAGATAAGTCCCCTGGGCCTGATGGCATTTATCCTAGGATACTCTGGGAAACTAGGGAGGAGATAGCGGAACCATTGGCCTTGATTTTTATATCGTCGTTGTCTACGGGAATAGTGCCAGAAGACTGGAGGATAGCGAATGTGGTCCCCTTGTTCAAGAAGGGGAGTAGGGATAGCCCGAGTAACTATAGGCCAGTGAGTCTCACTTCTGTTGTGGGCAAAGTCTTAGAGAGATTTATGAACATCTGCATAGGAATAATGTGATCAAGGATAGTCAGCATGGTTTTGTGAAGGGCAGGTCGTGCCTCACAAACCTTATTGAGTTCTTTGAGAAGGTGACCAAGGAAGTGGACGAGGGTAAAGCAGTAGATGTGGTGTATATGGATTTTAGCAAGGCGTTCGATAAGGTTCCCCATAGCAGGCTAATGCAATAACTACGGAGGTATGGCACTGAGGGTGCATTAGAGGTTTGGAGTAGGAATTGGCTGGCTGGAAGGAGACATAGGGTAATAGTTGATGGTATAGGTTCATCTTGGAGTGCAGTTACCAGCGGTGTTCTACAAGGATCTGTTTTGGGACCATTGCTGTTTGTCAATTTTATAAATGACCTAGAGGAGGGGCTTGTAGGCTGGGTGAGCAAGTTTGCGGAGGACACGAAAGTCGGTGGAGTTGTGGACAGAGAAGAAGGATGTGGCAGGTTACAGCGGGATATAGATAATTTGCAGAGCTGGGCAGAAAGGTGGCAAATGGAGTTCAATGTAGCTAAGTGTGAAATCATTCACTTTGGCAGGAGTAACAAGAAGATGGATTACTGGGCTAATGGTAGGTTACTTGGTAGTGTGGATGAGCAGAAGGATCTTGGTGTCCATGTGCACAGATCTCTGAAAGTTGCCACCCAGGTAAATAGTGCTGTGAAGAAGGCATATGGTATACTGGGCTTTATTGGTAGAGGAATTGAGTTCCGGAATCCTGAGGTCATGTTGCAGTTGTATAAGACTCTGGTGCGGCCTCATGTGGAGTATTGTGTGCAGTTTTGGTCGCCATACTATAGGAAGGATGTGGAGGCATTGGAACGAATGCAGAGGAGGTTTACCAGGATGTTGATCGTATGAGGAAAGGCTGAGGCACTTGGGGCTGTTCTCATTGGAGAAAAGAAGGTTTAGGGGAGATTTGATAGAGGTGTACAAGATGATTAGGGGTTTAGATAGGGTTGACAGTGAGAACTTTTTTCCGCTAATGGAGTCAGCTGTTACTAGGGGACACAGCTTTAAATTAAGGGGTGGTAGGTATAGGACAGATGTTAGGGGTAGATTCTTTACTCAGCGGGTTGTGAATTCATGTAATGCCCTGCCAGTAGCAGTGGTGGACTCTCCCTCTTTCTGGTCATTCAAGCGGGCATTGGATAAGCATATGGAGGTTATTGGGCTAGTGTAGGTTAGGTAGGCTTCGGTCGGCACAACATCGAGGGCCGAAGGGCTTGTACTTCGCTGTATTCTTCTATGTTCTATGTTCTATGAATCAGTGAAACTCGGTTTCCCAACTGGTAAGTTACAACCAGGAATGTGGAGGTAAGTGTTAATGTGTCGCTCCAGTGCTGCAGGTGACCAGTGCATGGTATCTCTGTGTCAGTATCGTGGGCTGTGCTCTGCTGACGTTTTAAGTTTGACCTCACATGGAGCAGCTTCAATTTGTCGTCGTGCTGAGGGGTACGGATGGAAGGTGATATTGAGCAAAGTCAAATTTACGGTAAAGTACCAGTTTGTGTGGATTGAGAAACAACCTTTTCTGGATAATGCCTCCATGATCAACAAACATACTGCATGAATTTAAAACGTGAAAAGACATGCGTGGAGCGAGAGATGAAGGTTTTTTTTATCAAATGGATGACGTCTCCCATGTACACTGCGTTAAATTCCGGAAAATAGATATTGAGCTAGTTTCATGTCATGCAGTTTGTTGCGAACTCGCAATGGTCATTGCAATAATAAAATAAAGATTGTTCGCATAGGACCATCTGAATATTGTATTCAGTTTTAGTCTGAGCATCTTTCAGCTGAAATGATGTGCTGAAGAAAAGTACAGGGGGTTAAAAATACAAAAAAGACTTTTTGATGGAGCTAAGGAAGCATGAAATACATCTAACATCGTTCCTGATGAAGGGCTTTTGCCCGAAACGTCGATTTCGCTGCTCGTTGGATGTTGCCTGAACTGCTGTGCTCTTCCAGCACCACTAATCCAGAATCTGGTTTCGATCATCCGCAGTCATTGTTTTTACCCAGTTTTTACACAATCATATGAATATGGTCAAATCTTGAACGCACGTGTTCCGTCTTCAAGTGACGACTCAATTGCTACTCATTAGGATGTAACTTCTGTCTGCAGTTATGTTAGGACATCAGCCCATAATACGCTACACCTTTCAACTCAATGAACTTTTTATACTCAATCTTGTTCAGCTGTACGTGTTCATGAAATGCCTTTGTGTCTGAAAACAACCAAATACGAAATTAATCCACACCCACGCTTTTCCTATCTTTCAATAGTAAATTCCCTCCTTGTATTTTGTTCGTGTGTCTTTTAAAACAACATGAAATCAGAAATCTACGTTTTAATTCCAGAAAGTCATTCAGGATTTCAGTAACTTTATTGAGTGGAAGAAACTCCCATCCAAACTTTTCTTAATCATTCACTAATAGTTTTGAAGCTCCAGCTAAAGTTGTTGATTCACTCGAAAGAGGGAATTTACCTGATTTAGTCACTTCAAACATCACATTATGTGAAAAACACTTATGTTTACTTTTAAACTTGAGTGTTTCTGGTCCAGCCTTTCCACATCTCGTGAATAAACGTCTTCATTCTGTCTATCATGCCACTGAAACCATTTCTATCCTTTCTGAAGTTTTTATGTCTCAGTAAACCCCATCCCTGGGAATCCTAATATCTTGCTATCCAGTAAATAGCGTCTGTGCCCTTTCTAACCTCTTCACACGTCTTTGGTGGAGAATGAGGCCAAGGATTACACGCAATGCTCTCACTGAGGTTGACCTAAAATTTCACAGTTACACGATAAATTCTTTGCTTTTTAAGTATGATTTCTCTAAATCTCCATGACCTGAGTGAGTTTCAGCTATTGCTAAGGGTAACTGAAGTTCAAATACTTCACAGTAGGGCTCTAGTCAGTCCAGTGCAGACTTTTTCTGGACAGTGAATATCATTACCAAAGGCCACCATGGATCTGAAGTTTACACTTCCCACATAGAAATTGTCATAGCTATTGTGTATCATATTTCCGTGTTCTTGCCCACTTTGTTCATCACTTCATGTGTCCCTGTATTGAGTTCTACTGAATGATTCATTTGTGAATGCACACATTCCCTTCACCTCTTATTTGAAACTCCGCGTAGCATTGAATAATTGTGCTCATATGCTTCCAGAGGACAGTCCTGCCATTACTGGGATGAATCAGTGAACATTCACCACGCATCCACGAAGGCAAGGATTTCCTTCTACAGTTTAGGAGACCATTACAGCACTGAAACCCATGCATGCATTCATAAAAACTAAAACCGTTGCAGCAAGACTTTCAGACTAAGATTTTGCAATCTGCTTGCATTGGTTGTCATAAAAATTACATTCCACATTCTGGTATGTTTGTGAATGATGACATTTTCTGAATCTTGAGCAATGATACGAAGATTGGTGGAGTTATGGACAGTGAGGAGGTCTGTTGTCGTTTGCAAAGAGACTTAGATATGATGCAGAGCTGGGCTGAGGAGTGGCAGATGGAGTTCAACCCTGCCAAGTGTGAGGTTGTCCATTTTGGAAGAACAAATAAGAATGCGGAATACAGGGTTAACGGTAGGGTTCTTAGTCAGGTGGAGGAACAGAGGGATCTTGGGGTCTATGTACATAGATCTTTGAAAGTTGGCACTCAGATGGATAGAGCTTGTAAGAAGGCCTATGGTGTATTAGCGTTCATTAGCAGAGGGATTGAATTCAAAAGTCGTGAAGTGATGTTGCAGCTGTACAGGACTTTGTTTAGGCCACATTTGGAGTACTGTGTGCAGTTCTGGTCGCCTCACGTTAGGAAAGATGTGGAAGCTTTGTAGAGGGTGCAGAGAAGATTTACCAGGATGTTGCCTGGAATGGAGAATAGGTCGTACGATTATAGATTGAGAGTTCTCGGCCTTTTCTCTTTGGAACAGCAAAGGATGAGGGGTGACTTGATAGAGGTTTATAAGATGATCAGAGGAATAGATAGAGTAGACAGTTTTCCCCGGGTACAACAGAGTATTACAAGGGGACATAAATTTAAGGTGAAGGGTGGAAGGTATAGGGGAGATGTCAGGGGTGGGTTCTTTACACAGAGAGTGGTGGGGGCATGGAATGCGCTGCCCGTGGGAGTTGTAGAGTCAGAATCATTGGCGACCTTTAAGCAGCAATTGGATAGGTACATGGATGGGTGCTTAATCTAGGATAGATGTTCGGCACAACATCGTGGGCCGAAGGGCCTGTTCTGTGCTGTGTTGTTCTATGTTCTATGACAATTAAATTTTGCCAGAATACTATCATTCACTGTTCTCTCTTTATCTTTTGGTTCTTGATTTAATATCCTGTATTTTCCCATTTTTCTTACGTTTTCGACAATTCAAACATTCTCGCTCCTGATTACCAATCCGAGAGAATGCCATAATTTTGTTAATTTATATACAGCTCAGCTGGAAGGCGCAGTGATCAAGTGGAAAGGCATTGGTCGCGTGAACCAAGCAGCAGTAGCGGGCTGGTGGAAACTGGCCGTTCCATCGCAGTCATATTCAAAACGTTCAACATAATCTTTAGCCAAACCATATAGTTAGAAATTAAGAAAAAAAAACGAAAAGACTGCCGATATTGAAAATCAAACACATATAGAGGTTGCTGGAAAAGTTCAGAATTTCTGGCAGCATCTATGGAGGGACGGACCCAGTTGATCTGAAATATGCGTGATTCATCTGCGCAGATGCTGCCAGCTCTGCTGAGGTTTTACAGCAATTTCGCTTTTTCTGTGAGATTGGCAGATGTTACGCAAGGTTATGAGAACAGTGCTTTCTAGAGGCAAACAGACAGCACGGACCTGGTAGCGTGAAATGAAACCGGAAGAATGAATGAGTCGACACTGTGCTGTTGGAAAAGCACAGCAGTTCAGGCAGCATCCACGGCGTAGGAGATTCGACGTTTCAGGCATAAGCCGTTCATCAGGAATGAGGAATGTAAGGCATTCCGAGTCACACAGCTGAACCCAGGCGCCAACTCGCTGACACCTCTCCCTCCTGTCCCCGATCACAGCCTCATCTCCCATCATCTCCCAGACCATGACAATTTCATCACCTCTGGGGAATCTCCCATCCACAGCCTCCAACCTCAGTGTCCATGAACGCCCCCCACCACTGCCCGATTCTACCTCCTTCCTAAGACCTGTTGTCTTAGACTGCGCCTATCTGATCAGATTCATTTCTTCCTATCTCAACACCTTCCTTTCTCCCCAGTCCAGGAAATTCACAACTGCGTTTGTGACACCAGCAATGCACTTCATCTCCTCCAAGGCTTTTGTTTCCCTGGCCCACAATGCGTCATCTTCACCTTGGACGTCCAGTCACTGTACACATCCATCTGCCATGACGAAAGTCCCCAAGCCCTCTGTTTCTTCAGCTCACCCCATCCCAACCACAACCCTTCCAACGACACCCTCATGAACAAGGCTGAACTGGTCCTCAACCTCAGCAACTTCTCCTTCCAATCCTCCCACTTTCTCCAAACCAAAGGGGTAGCCATGGGCATCTGCATCTGACCTAGCTAGGCCTGTCTGTTTGTCAGATGTGTGGAATTGTCCAGTTTTCGAAGTTAACTGCCACCTCTCTCCACTTGTTCCGATGCTACATTGATGAATGCATTGGCGCCAATTCGTGCTTCCACGGAAGGTTGAATAGTTCACCAAGGTTACCAGCACCTTTCACCCAATCTCAAATTCACCTCGATCATCTTGGCAACTTCGCTAACCTGCCCAGACTTGTCCGTCACCGCGTCCAGCAAATGACTAATTACAGAAATATGCTGCCTGCCCACCGAATCCTACAGCTACCAATACTACACCTCCCACCCCACCGCGTGTAAAAACGCCATCCCTTATTCCCAATTCCTCTGCCTCCACCATATCATTTCCCAGGATGGCTAATTCCACCTCTAAAAGTCCCATTTGATCTCCTTCTTCCATAATCGCAAATTCCCTTCCCACGTGGTTGACGATGCCCTCCAGTGCATCTCCTTCACTTCACACACCACTGCCCTTCAACCCCACCAGTCCCGCAGCAAGGACAGAACCGCATGGTCCTCAACTTTCATCTCAACAACCTCCCCATAAAGCATATCATACTCCACCATTTTTGCCATCTCCAAACAGATCCCACCATCAGATAAATATTTGCATCCCCACCCCTATCAGCTTTCCGAAAAAGACCATTCCCTCCACGAACCCCTCGTCAGATCTACAGTCCCAATAAGCCCACACCCAACTACTGGCATCTTTCACTGCTACCGCAGGTAGGCTAAAACCAACGCCCACACCACTCCACTTATCTCCGTCTAAGGCCCGAAGGGATACTTCCATATCCGTTAGAAATTCACTTGTATCGTTTCCAATGTCATCTACTGCATCCGTTGCACCAGTGTTGTCTCTTCTATATCAGCGAGACAGAACACCTTCTTGCAGATCATTTCAGAGAACATCTCTGGGACACCCGCACCCAACAACTTCACCCTCCCGTGACTGAACAATTCAACTCCCCCTCCCACTCCGTCAAAGACGTACAGGTCCTGTGTCTCTATCACTGTCAAACCATAACGACACAATGCCAGGAGGAGGAACGCCATATATTCAGTCTTGGAAATCTGTCACCTCACAGAATCAGTGTGGAGTTGAACTGTTTCCTCATTTCCCTTCCACCAAGTCCCAATCCTCCAAATTGGAGCCACCTTCTGGACCAAGCATCCTTTCTCATGTTGAAATTTACTGCGATATAAAAACATGATGACGGACAAGAGCAGCATTTACTGGAATATAAAGGTGTTAGGAATGACACCGTCAGAGTTCACTTAGTACCATCTCGATAGAAGTGATAAAAATGTGGTGTACAGAGAGATAAAGCTATTAGAAAAGAAAAGACGAGGTTTAATGTGATGGTGGGATAGATAAAGAATAATGCGTGAGAACTCAGGAAATACTTATTTGTGTCCGAAGAGAGGTTATCCAGCTGATGTGAAATTATTAAGAGTGAAATTCCTTCGTTTAGGCGAGTGGAAACGAGAGGATAGAGCTTCAAACCCAACAGGGCACGAGAAAGAAGTTTGGAGTAGGCATTTTTTATTCTGAGAGTTATTGAATTCGGAGATGAATTTTCAGAAATAAAAACATTTTAGCAGCTGATTCCAGAATATTTGAAAAGCGTGTGCAGGCCCACAAGGAGTGAATTTAACAGCGACAATGATCCTGCCTGCCTGGATGGGGACGCAAAAGGGGAACACTCTCGACTTGGTTAACATTCATAGGAAAGAAATTGCGTAACACCTGCAACTGAAACTGTTAATTATAAGAAGTGTTGGTGGAGTTGGAATGTGCATCAGCTCCTTCTACATGAAATATTACATAATGTAAATGCACTGAGCTGTTTGGTTTGGCTCTGCATTGAATGGAAGACTGTTAGCTCAGTTCGCTGACTAACTGTTTTATGAGAAAAGTGAGACCAACAGCGTGGGATTAATTTTCTCACTGTCTCAGGTTTCCACAAAGATCATCACCTCCCCAGCTCACCTGATCTGTAGTACTGTAGTGTCTCTAGTGAACAAGGTTTGGCCAGTCGCCGTCAAACATCATTATCATCGCCATCTCTTTCCTTGAGCATGTGGTCACAAACAACCGAAAGGAGAGTGAGTCCATTTAATACTCTTTGATCTCCGCTTGAAAAATCCTGTAACAAGACTCAACCTCAATCCAATTTGACCCCCTGTTCCTCCCAACTGCAAAACGACTTGCCCAGATCCTTTACCAGGTTTAATGACAACATTCACACTCCACAAAGAGATGCACCTAATACTTTCGATTGGTTTATTGAGCTGTGCAGATGGCAGAAAATGGAATGAAATGAAACGAGTTAAACAGACTTTCCTAGGATGTAATCCAGTGCTGGGTCAGCGATTTGAGGAAGGTCATCAAGCTGAAACTTAACCTCTGTTTCTCTATTCAGAGATGGATATTCTCCTGGGGATTATTTGCAGAGTTCCGTTTAATAATTGGTATGTTTCGTGAAGACAAAACATTTCCCCACGTCAGAAAGTTTAGTTTTCAAATGAATGCTACTTTACTCAATATTATTTTCAAATGCATTTCAGTCTAATTCCTTAATAATCCCTGGTCAATGTCAGTAACAGCATTGAACTTGCAACCTTGGCATTTTACACACCTTTAAGTACTAGACGCTGACCAATTCCACGACTGGAGTTGCAGACAGCGATTCCACCACGTGACCTACACTTACCTTGGGAATTTTAACTCAACTGCTCTACTTCTGCTGTGATGATTAGATTCCCTACAGTAGGGAAACATGCCCTTCAGAACAACAAATCCACACCAACCCGCCGAAGAATAACCCAATCAGAACAATTTCCCCTCGGACAAATGTACTATGGGCAACTTCGAATGACCAACTCACCTGACCTGCACAAACTTTGGACTGTGGGAGGAAATCGAAACACCCGGAGGAAACCCACACAGTCACAGTGAGAATATTCAAACTCCACACAGATAGTCGACCAAGGCTGGAATCGAACTTCGGACCCTGTTGAGACAGCAATGCCAACCACTGAAGCACAACGCTGTGGGATCCTCGGTGGTGATGTGCTGCCACCCTGATACCTCAGTCACTCACCCTGCTTCATTTCCCTGAACCGTCTGGTTCTGTAATTAAAGCTAATGCCGACAAGGTGACATGAAACTGTGATTACTGAAGCATCAGGTTCATGAAAAGGATACAAAAGGAACACAAAAAACGTGAAAAATATACTACATTGAAAAATGGATTTCTGTTGCTTCCTACGTTTTTTACAGACAATGATACATTGCCGCTGTTGGAGGGCATTTCCTTCGATCTGCTTCAATCGTCACAGAATTCGAATACATGAAATTTCACCAATTTCCTTCTGAAAGTTCATACGGGTACCATGAAACTTTTTTTTTGCATTCATCAATAATCTTCGCCATTCCTACATCCAAGAACACGTTGCACAGTTTCCATGAGTATTGAAGATGTAAGAATGTTATGCAAGAATAAAGTTTATTATAGTTTAAATTGTAAAGTAGGAAGAATGTACAGAAAGACTCAGCATATCAGAAATTCCTGTGACCTGAACTGCAGCCAAGCAGAGTGGAAATCTGCCCCTGAATCCCAATATCCACACGTTTTCTTGCTCCATGTATCCAGTTGGAAACCTGTGTGAATGAGCATGCAGTCTGACAGAGCGACTGAGAGAATCCTTCACGATCTAATCTAAAGCTGTAATAGGAGCTATCTATTCTGGCAGTTAGAGCAGTGGTGTAAAGGGGAGGACTTTGATATTCCATAGTGTAGATTCGCATTGCTCTCATCAAATTATTGTTGAAAACCCTCTCTAAGAAACAGCACAGAAAGAGAGGAACAGGAGGAGGCTATTCCAAAAACTTGTCCTACCCGCCGTTTGATATCATCATGGCTGACCAAACAAGTCAATATCTTTCACAATCTCATCCACAACAGCCTGTCACCCAACAGGATAAAGATATTTAAGCAATTGAAAATTGCTGTGCAACTTTGGGAGGGAAATGTGTTTAGCGACAGTGGGTTTCTGAACGAAATTTTCAGGTTTTGAGGGTGAGCATCTGATTCTGATCTGATCATATTTCAAGCGATATGATTCGTAAAAACTTACAACCAAGAATGTAAGGAATTTCCTCTGGTCAGTAGCAGGAATGAGAACTCCAGCTGACAGGAATTGGCAATGAATCAGCTCAACAATCAATGATTCAGCAGAAAACTGAACTTAACTCCAATTCTGGTGCGGTTCAAACCCACAAATATTGAACAGCAAAGTTCCCAAAGTTGTAGAAATCTAACACGCTTTTCACTGCGCCACAGAGCTGCGCTCGCCATAATTTTACTGCACCCAAAGTTGCGGTTGTCGTGGAGAAAATGTTGATAAACATCAGGAGATGCGGAGAGTGCTTTAAGAAGTAGGTGTTTTATTTACAAACAAAGACACAAAGACCGTGACATTCAGAAAGCAAATTATTGAATGTCCCCGAACCTCAGTGTCCATGGCATAGAGTCATTGAGATATTCAGCATGGAAACAGACCCTTCTGTCAACCCAATCTAGTCCCACCTGCCAGCACCCGGACCGTATCCCTCCATGCCCTTCCTATTCATATAGCCATCCAAACGTCCCTTAAATTTTGCAATTGTACCAGTCTCCACCACATCCTCTGGCAGCTCATTCCATACACGTACGACCCTCTGAATGAAAAAGTTGCCCCTTATGTCTCTTTTATATCTGTCCCCTCTCACCCTAAATCGACGTTCTCTAGTTCTGGACTCCGCGACCCCATGGAAAAGACTTTGTCTATTTACCCTATTCCTGCTTCTCATAATTTTGTAAACCTCCATAATGCACCCCTCAGCCTTCGACGCTCCAGGGAAAACAACCCCAGCCTGTTCAGCTTCTCCATGTAGCTCAAATCCTCCAACCCTGGCAACATTCTTGTACATCTTTTCTGAACCCTGTCAAGTTTCATAACATCTTTCCAAGAGGAAGGAGACCAGAATTGCACGCAATATTCCAACAGTGGCCTAACCATCGTCCTGTATAGTCGCAATATGATCTCCCAACTCCTGTACTCAATACTCTGACCAATAAAGGAAAGCATGCCAATACCTTTTTCACTATCCTATCTACCTGCGACTCCATTTTCAAGGAGCTATGAAGCTGCACCCCAAGGTCTCTTTGTTCATTAACACTCCCTAGCACCTTACTATTAAGTGTATAAGTTCTGCTAAGATTTGCTTTATCAAACTGCAGAACCTCGCATTTATCTGAATTTATCTCATTTTTGTTTAAAGCTTTTCTTTAATCATCAGAATTACCTCACTCCAGCTACACAATAAACCAATGGTGTTAGTTCCCATTGTTGTTCTACTTCTGTCACTATGTTTTTTTTCCTAATTCTACTTAATATTATTATACTGTTGCTCTTAGGTATTCTACTGCCATCTGTCTTACAATGAACCTCCATCCCAGACTAACCTGCCATGATTAGATATTCAGCTAGCCCATCAATCACAATGTTTTCCTGTCCCAAGCTGACTTTACTAACCACTGATTAGATATATAATGTCATATCCTGCTACAAGCGTCTCAATCAGGCTGACTCTACTATCAATTAATTATTTGAAGTCATGACCTTCGTATCTATTGTCATGACTTGTCCCAACCCGCCTATCTTTAGTAGGCGAGTCTGACTTTATTATTGTTATTATCTCAGCCTATTTTAGTAACCTTTCAGCCCAGTCTGACTCTGTTAATTGATGTAGGAGCATTCCACTATTCTTACCCCATCCTGCCACATTGGCCCACATACTGTCCCAGTCAACTTTGATGAGTGTAGCATTCTGCAGACCCATTATAGCCGATTGCCAGTAGGTGCCATGACTTTACCCTTCCCATGCTTTCATGCTATGTATTTTCTGTACAGTGCTCGGATATTTCATCAGACATCTGTCTATCTTCACCCACTCTCCAGAAGCTTGTCGTTTTCCACGTGTGCTTTAGCTTCTCAAGTATTCGGCTAAATACTCCTGAAACGGTTTCATGACTCATTGCTTTACCACACGTTCAAACTGTGAATTCCAAATAAACAACACTCTCAGAGTGAAAACGTTCTTCCTGTAAATCCTACGAACATCATCTCCCTTGCGTTTAACGGAGATCCCTGATTGTTAAATCTTCCGGTTCGAAGTTTATTCTTGTGACACATACCCATCCCATTAAAGTGCACCTTAATCACTTCCTCACTCAGACTTCTCTGCTCTCAGATAAAGAGCCTGAGATGAGCTCGTCTGTCTTCGCCATGGCGATTGTGTCTGCTGGAAAAGTGCAGCCGGTCAGGCAGCATCCAAGGAGCGGGTGAATCGATATTTCTGGCATAAGTCTTTCATCAGGATTGAGTCTTGTGGATGGGGACTGAGAGGTAAATGGGAGTGGGTTGGGCTTGGGTGCAAGGTAGCTGGGAAAGCGAGTGGTGAATGGAGGTGGGGAGAAGGTGGGAAGACAGAGGGGGAGAGATGAATGGGTCCAGAAAGTGGTGCTAAGTTTGATGGTTCAGACTGTGATAATGGGGGGTATGTCTTATGGTCTTATAGAATGCGGGTAAGTGGAGTTGAAATGCCCTTCAGCCATGATTGAATGATGGAGTGGAGTCGATGGGCCGAATGGCCTTACTCCCACTCCACTCGGATGTCTTATGGTCTTATGGTAATGTGGGGGGAGGGGAAATGAGGAAGCCGCTGAAATCCACATTTATTCCATATGGTTGTAGCGTCCCAAGGCAGAATATGAGGCGCTCAGGTGGGAACGGTTTGGTGGTGGCTTATGCCCGAAACGTCGATTGTCCTGTTCTGCAATTCACATGACAGGAGAGATGTGAAAACCAAAGACTTAAAAAGGGGCAAAAAACGTACAGATTCTTAGTTAATGGAATTCGATACTATACAGACAGAAACCATGTGGCCAGTTGAATCTACACTGTGCCGTGGAAAATATTCACACTCCCCCACCCTATCTTTCTAAACCCGCACTTGTCATCCACCTACAAAAATATGAATTAGTCCAAAAGCTCAGCGAGTCAGGCAGCATCAGTGGAGAGAAATCAGAGTTAACATTGCGATTTCAAAACAATTCCCTAAAAAGAAGTTTGTTGAACCAAAATGCTGTTTTCACCAAGCTGCAATTCTGATTTGTGTATATGACTAACATCACTTACACTCCATTCAGATTTTGTTTGCCATTTACCGGTATTGGACACCTTTGCATTGTGGGAAGGAATTGGAACAGGCAGAGGAAACTCACGCAGGAGAGAGAGAGAGAGATAGAGCAGGAGTGTGAAAATTCCACACAGTCAATCACACAAGACTTGAATCGAAAGCGGGTTTCTGACGCTGACTGGCGCAGTTCTACCCACTGAGCCCTCCCAATATGCAAGCGCCCGTCCTGGAAGCGAATAGAACCCGACCTCACGCAGTGACAGGCGGTGGTACTACCCAGGAATTCTATACAAAAAAAAAGACTATTTGTTAATACTGGAAATTAACATTCTCTTAGACATCTGAACTCTTTATTTAAATTACGTGACCTGCAGCCTTGTATGTCTTGGCTTCACAAATTCAAATCTGAAAACTTCTGAATGTTATGAGGATTTCTGCCTCTGCAACCTTTGCATGCACTGACGTCCAGATTTCAACCAACCGCTGTTTCAAAGCATTTGTTTGCACATTCACTCAAATCTTTCCCCTTCTGTCCTTAAGTCAATGCCATCCTACGCCTCCCGCCATGATTGATCTCACCATCAAAGAGTTTATTTCAGTCCACGCCATCCATATTCCTGACTATTCTATACATCTCAGTCATGTTTCCTCTCAATCTCTTCTGCTCTAATAAAAACGCCTCCAGTCTATCTAACTTCTCTTCATAACTGAAACTCTTCTACCCAGACAATATCTTGGGAAATATCTCCTGTTTCATTTCTTGTACTATCATATCTGTGCTATCATGCGAATTGCAGAACTACACAACAATAGACAAGACAGAGCACAATGAACAAATGAAATAAATGATGTAGAATCTTCAGAAAGAGGTATTTTCCAATAAATTTTCTTTCCATCAGTGCTGCCGTGTGTCCTTCTCCAGAGCCTGATGTTCCAATAATCTGTGGTCCATGTGGTCCATCTCGTTTTTTTAAAAATGAAAACAAACGTAACCTACTCAACCTCTCCTCAGAGTCAACATCTTCCATAACAGGCAACATCCTCATAAACCTTCTCTGCACTCTCTCCTAAACGTCCACATCGTTTTGGTAATTTGTCAGAAAGAAATGTACACAGCATTCTAAATGCGGTTGAACCAAAATCTTGTACAATTTTTGCATGACCTGCCAGGTCTTATACTCAATGCCCCGTCCGGTGTGCGCAAGCCTGCCATATGCATTCTTGACTGCTCGATTCACCTGTGCAGCCACATTCAGGGTACAAAGGACCTGGACTCCCAGATATCTCTGCTTATCAAATTTACCCAAGGCTCTTCCGTTTACAGTATACTTTGCTCTAGAATTAGACTTCCCAAAATGAAACCTCACATTTGCCTGGATTCAACTCCAACCACTCAACTCTCCTATCTATCTATACTCTCCTTCATTCTTTGACAGTCCCCAATGCTTTCTGCTACTCCACCACTCTTTGTGACATCTGCAAATGTAATGGCGATATTTGGGCCAGCAACCCTTGGAGACAGGAGCATGGAAACGTCTAGTAATTAGATTCGATGAATAAAATCTGGAATATAAACCCGCTCAGAGAAAGGGTGACAAAAAGTTTTACTTTGCTGAAAACCCGTTCATTCATGACCCTTCAAAAGAGAAATCTGCCATCTTTAATGAGACCTGCCAACATATAACTCCAGACCCACAATACTACGGTTCACCCATAAATTCCCTCTGTCACAGTTCAAGGAGAGTTAAGGATGAACAACAAATGCTGTTCAGACTATGATGGCCACACTCCGGGGGTGAATAAAGAACGATAAAAAAGATACATGGGTGACGGGAAAAATTGGGAGTCGTCTCAGCGCGGACTCAAATTCAACTGATTATCCAAACTAAACATACAATATGATACCCACTCCGCCATGAAGTCAGGTCCATGGGGGCGGTGTCTGTAGGAAGGGATTCAATTACGAGCTGAATTGTAAACTCACTTGCTCAGTCACAATGTGGACAGGTCATTCACCACTCCCGTATGTGAGAAGGAATCAGTCAGGAGACCAACTTTCAGAGTTACCATCAGGTTTACAAATGATAGCAAGAGTCTGATTCTGCTGTTTTTGCAGGTTTCATCCCATCCAGCAATGAACCATGCTTGGATGCCTGTTTCCAGTGGAGTACCACTGTTTTCTGATTTATATCAATAATACAAACTTCGTTGGAGGAGTAATGATTAGACGTTTACAGGCGATGCAACATTTGGTCGTGTAGTTGACTGTGATGAATAATATCAGGGACGGTAGGGATGTATCAATCAGGTGGAAGGGAAAAACGGCGAATGGAATTGAATCCAGACCAATAAGTGGTAATGAATTTGGGGAGTTGTAACAATAGCAGTGATGATTTTGAATAGTGTACAAAAATAAAGAGATCTTATAGTGAACATTCAGAGATCTCTGAAGATTGTTGGTCAGGGAGATCAGTTGTTTGAGAGGCTTTTTGGATATTTTCTATTGTTGATCACAGGCTCAAGATGATATTCGATCTTTAGCAACCGCCAGTTTAGGAAACAACTAAAGGAATGAGCACAAGTCTGGTCAATGCAATAATCAACATTTTTAAAGATTGTGAAATAAATGTAGGAGCACTGAAGTATAACTCTTTGCCCATAAAGACCGCCTCACCAGTCAATGAATTTACCACTGATTCCTCTCCACGTCATGCTAGTACGTGCCTTGGAGGGTAACTTGTAAATGGTGACGTTTCAGGGCATCTTTAACCTTGTCGTTTTACTCGGTACAGTGTTTGAGCTTTGACGGTTCTGTGAACAAAGCATGGATAACTTACTTCAGGGAATCTTCTAGGAGGTGCTCTCTGCTGCAATTGCACCTTAGCAGTTAAGGGAATAAATATTCCAGTGTTGAACAATGTACACTTATGTGACTGTATTATAGTTGAGTGTGTACTGTTCCTTCAGTGGCATTGAAGCTGCACCCACCTAGGCAAATGGAGAGAGTTCTGTTGAACATCTAATTTGTGCATTGCGGACGATGTAGGCTTCACGGAGACAGGAGTTGAGTTAATAATCAAATAAAGTCGACAGACGGACATTTTTTGTAGTCAACTACTTGATATGGGCGAGTAAAAAATGAGGTCTGCAGATGCTGGAAATCACAGCTGCAAATATGTTGCTGGTCAAAGCACAGCAGGCCAGGCAGCAATTCTCTATTCCTGAGATGCTGCCTGGCCAACGTACTTGATATGGGCGGTCAGGTTCCATTTCTCCTAAATATTTAGATTTAGATTACAGTGTGGAAACAGGCCCTTCAGTCCAACAAGTCGCCCCCTTCCCGCTAAAGCACAACCCACCCAGATCCATTCCTCTACATTTACCCCTTCACCTAACACTACGGGCAATTTTCCTAGAGTGCACAGTTTTGGATTGTGGGAGGAAACCCACGCAGACACAGGGAGAATGTGCAAAATCCAGAGAGAGAGTCGCCTGAGGGGGGAATTGAAGCAGGGTCTTTGGCGCTGTGGTACTAGCCACTGTGCCACCATGCCGCCCTAAATGCCAGCTCCGAGGACGATTACACGGAGGAATTCAGTTACAATTAAGCCATTGAATATCAATCGAATATGATTATATTCTCATTTGTCAGAGTTTCATTGCTGCATTTGATCATTGTGTGGGTCAATCCCATTCTAATCGCTTTCTGATTTCAAGTTCCAATTCCCGGCTGCACCTGAAATTTCACCCCGTTTCCGCGCTAAAATTTCTCCACCTATCTTAATAATATGGAAGGACGCTGCAGGGGACAGCAAAAATTTACGAGGATGTTGCCAACTCTCTATAAAATGGAGCTTCGTGAAATGATTGGTTAGGCTGGGATTTTTCTCCTCGAAACAAAGGAGGAGGAAGGGAGTTGTATGAACATATAACACCAATCATAAGCGTTCACTATTTGGAATCTTGACAGGGTAGATACGGGCCGGTGGTTTTCCCTATGCTGTGAGGAGAGCACCAGAGGACATAATCTCAGAATTATATATTGTCCATTGAATTCAGAAATGAGGAGTAATTTCATTGATCAGGGGCCAAAAAATCTGTGGCAATTTTCAGCAACCACTGTTGAAACTGTGGTGTTGGCTATTAGTGAAGAAGGTTCCTGAAGAAGGCTCATGCCCGAAACGACGAATCTCCTGTTACCTGGATGCTGCCTGACCTGCTGCGCCTTTTCAGCAACACATTTTTCGGCTATTTCAAACTGTGCCAGATGGTTCATCTGAAAGATGATAAACCTTTGTCGATGTAAGTGAGCAGAAAGGAGTGAAAGATTATCAGAGCAACGTTGATTTCTTTGAATGGTGGGGCAGACTCCATGGGCTGAATAGCAAACTTCCACTTGTTTAACATTTGGTCTAACGCCTTATTTTATTCATTAGTTCAGAATTGTGAGGGGATGGGATGAAGTGATAGAAAATGTTTAAGAAACAGATCAGACAGATCAGGAATGAGGCTCATAAACTCAGGAAGAAGAAATGTGCTGTGACCTGGGGCAACAAATGACAATGGGCACAGCACAGTTGGTAGTGTGCTGAATCTGTGATTGCTGAAGAACGTTGGTAGACCTTAGCCAGTGATCACGCTGGATGATGGAACGTTGTATGATTCTCACACAGCAGAAATTTGTGAAAGAATGAAAGGTTCGGTTCATTGGCAAAGTTTTCTGTGGTTCCAATTCCGAGTGATTGAAATACTGAGCAGATCATTGTGTGATGTGGTAGGTTAAAATACTTATGAACATCCCAACTGGCTAAACTTGCGCTCCCTATCATTTATTATTTGTTTCTCTTTCTTTTGACGAAAATTCATAGAAAGACAAGATGGAATGTGGGACGGAAAGAAAAATGTGCTCCTTCTCATTACACCAATTTAATCTACAATTGAATCGAATGACTGTTCTCACTTTTCATTTCGACTTCAATATGGTATCGATTATTCGTGAATCGCCCGTACAGTAAAGGGCAAGAATAAGATTCTCGATCCAGTGTATACCAGAGGTGCGAGTTGTAAAGAAAAATTGCTGGAGCAATTTGTGAAGTTAGCAACCAGAGTGTGACTCGAACCCATGAATGTGAAGCACAGCGGTATAACAACCCATCACCATAATCTCTCGGTCTCCTCAGCACATTTTGTAGCAGGGTGACATGTGACTTCATCAGGTTACATGTGGTAAAATTCATGGATGAGAAATGTCCAGAGTGGAATCGAATCCACACCTTTTTGTTTCTGCTTTCACCAGAATTATAATAACAGCAAATTCCAATAAATAGCCATGCTCCTCAGAATGAATAGCTGTCATTGATACATTCTGAGTCAGAAGTGTGTCAGAATGAAATAGAGGACAAGACTTTTCCGTCATATTCACACCTACATTTGACTCGTAATTTCTTCAGTCACTTTCTCTCTCACGTGAAGAAGCAGCCATGGAGAGGGAAATAAAGGCAATGTTGTGGCTCAATGGCCTTTCTCATTTGGCTGAACCTGAATTGGATTAAGTCGCAAGAAACGCTGTTTTGCTCGTTTCATTTCAGCTTTGCTGAAACCTCAAACTTTTCATTGTAATAATCGCAAGTCAATTAGATTTATCTCATTGGAACAATTAATATTGTATTCAAATTTGCTCTGACTTTATTTCAGCTTAAGGAAAATACTGCTTAGCAAAAACAGAGGGTTAAATTGCAGAAGAAAACCCATTAGTTTTGTTGCTCATTGCTTTGGCAGATTTCACCGATTATTAAATGGAGCAAACATCATGGTGTTTGTACTTACATCTTTAACGCATATGATTAAAGCAAGTAGATCTCCAAGCAACTGATCACTTCCTTTTCATTATGTAATGTCTTCCCTTCACAATAAGAAAAATCCACTCAGTTCCATTTACAACGGTTTAGGTGGAATATTATGCCAAATCTTTCAAAATCCAGAGTTTTTGGAAGCGAATCTTATTCAGCTGCACGCATTCATGAAATGTCTTTACATTTAAAGTCAATCAACTTAGGCATTGTTTCCCTGCAACTTCCAACCGACTACATCCTACCCCAACACCTTTATTTAGCCAAACGCTGTCTCTCTCCTTGTGAAATTTATTCCTTGTATGTCACCAAATGTGCCTTTCCAAATATTTTGAAAAAGTGATTATCGGAGTGACAGCGATTCTGCTCTCATCATTTCTTTATCCAACAAAAGTTTTATCAAAGGCTTTGAATGCCTGACGTCGAAATGTTTACTCACTTGAAATAGGGAATTTTCCACCTATATACTCCGTCCAAACATTTCATAACCTGAAAAAGCCCGATTAGGTCTTCCATAGTACAGGGATAACTACTGTAAATTTTCCAAGGCAACAAGATAATAAAATCTCATCTTCAGTATGCCCCGTCAGCATCATCTCTCATGGCTTTACATACCAGTAAACACCGTCATTACCCTCTCAGATAGAGTCTCAGTATTATACAGTGCAGAAAGGGCATTTAAGTCAATCGAGACAGTGTCGACCACCCTCAAGATCATCCCACCCAGACGTCGTTCACCTCCCTACTCCCGTATATTTCACGTGAAGAAGGGGCAGCCGTCTCCCTTACGATTTCAAATAAACCTGTTGGACTGTAATCTGGCGTTCTGTGACTTTTGACCTTGCCCCCGCGTAACCCGTGGCTAATTCACTCTTCACATGCTTCATTCAATCCCTGGACACGAGAGGGCAATTTAACTTTGACAATCAACCTAACCCTCCGACCGAATTGCAGTGCGAATTACTGAGTCAATGTTCTATCATAGTGAGCAAATGTTGTATCATTTTTAATGGCTTTATACCCTGGTAACTCAGCCTCATCAATGCAAATCAACTCAAATTCAATGTAGCGAAATACTACCCTCTACTTTACAATTTCATTCGTGCTGCGGGAAGTGTTTCTGCACTCATATTTGAATGCTTTTACCCTGTTTATTCCTCACCTTCGTGTTTCCAGTAAACACTTCAATCCGGAACAAGTCTGTCAAATGATTTTCATTCCAACACAGTTACAAGATGCAGCTTGCAGAAGTCACGTGTTTTCACTCTCACTGACAATCTGCCTCCCTGAGATCTGCAGCTCTTTCCCACCTTGATTCAGGCAGCACTGTCCTTCGTGTGATATGCTCCATCGAGAATGGAAGGACAGATATCAATACCCGCACTTGAAAATTTAGCGACAGTTTTTAAACATTTACACTGCCCCCAGCGGAGAATTGAGCCCTGTAACAGGCGGGGACATGAACTATTATACTACCAAGGCCAAGAGTGTCAAAGGAGGCCTTTCAGCTAATTGTAGCCACACTTGTCAAAAACAACAGCCTAATGAACTGAATCCCATTTCACATGCTTATCCCACAGCCTAATATGTCTTGGCATCACAAGTTCACATGTGAATATTTATTCAGGTCATTAGGGTTTCTGCCTTACTGAACAATACAGACAACATATTCCAAAGTCCAACCCCCGCTGGCTTATAAAGCTTTTCCGCACATCTTCTCAAACTATTCAGTCTTTTTCCTTAAATCTCTGGCCCCTGCTGATCGATTCCTCCATCAATGGGAAACTCGTTGAATCAACCCTGTCCATACCCTAACTCAATCATGTCTTGTCTACATTTCCTTTGCACTGCGACAAACAGTCCACTTTGTCCTGTCTTTCTTCCTAACTGAAACTCCCCAGCCAAAACAATATCCCGGAAATATCTCCTGCAATTTTCCCAGTGTGTTCACATCCCTGCTATAATGTGACTTGCAAAACTGCACACAACACTCTTGCGTGAGCCTAATGAGCATTTGTTTTAAAATTTCTGAATTAGTATGAGGGCGATTCTGGCTATGCAGAATTTATTTCGCATTTCCAATTGACCAGAGGGCAGCTGAGACTCAACCATATTGCTATGAGTCTGAAGTCACATGCAGCCCAGACCAGTTAAGGATAGCAAATTCCATCCCGAAATAACATCAGTGAAACAGATTTTTTTTCAACAATTGTCAATGGATCTATTGTAGTCATTAGATTCTTCGTGGAGATATTTTTTGAATCCAAATTTGACAATCATGCCATAGTGGGATTCAAGCCCGAGTACCCAGACTATTATCTTGGTCTCTGGATTATCAGTCCTATGAAATTATCACAAGACCAACACAGAAAGCCATAAAAGCTGATCTTTTCCAATAAAATCTCTTTTCACCAAAACTGCCCTGGGTCTTTTCCATG
Organism: Hemiscyllium ocellatum; assembly: GCF_020745735.1. NCBI lineage: Eukaryota > Metazoa > Chordata > Chondrichthyes > Orectolobiformes > Hemiscylliidae > Hemiscyllium > Hemiscyllium ocellatum. Next base: position 24,863,097 of record NC_083446.1, read on the forward strand.
AGCCTGACGCTCCAATTGTCTCTAGCCTATGTTAGTAAAAGCTGCTACATGGGGATTGATTTCACAACTGCGGTATCCAAATGGATCAATTTGTTTGAAGGTCCCGATGGTGGGATTGGGGCACGTTCACCCAACAACACTAACCGCAGCACTGACAGGACAGTGTGAATGTGAAAGAGAGTGATAGATTGTGCATGGCCTCAGAGAAATGGGGGGAGGGACAGAAAGGAGGTTTAATGATCGTGGGAAGGAGAGAAATCTCCGACAACGGGTGTGTTTGACTCCTGATATATGAAACACAGAGATGTGAGAGGGCGGAATTTGAAGGTAGAACAATTAATTTCTTACCTTGTGTCAGAAAAGGACAATGGAGAGAATACTTCGTGTCATGATATGGTTTCAAATCGAGGTTGCTGTGATCACAATGCAAAATACCGACAACCACGATCATAGTAACCATAGAATAGGATGCGTGCAAGCAGCGAAAAGTATACTAGCAGAGGAAATGTTCGGAAGAACAGCAAATGTACAATATTAGTACTCAGCTAATAGTGACAGACATGTGGGAACTGAGAATGATCTGAATCTTTCAGTTCGATATCCTCAGAGACTATGGAGATCCCTTGAATGAGAATGTTGGAAAATGAGATTGATTCGATTTCGACAAAACATCAAAGACTCGGGGGACTGTACAGGATATTGTTGAAATGTATGCTTCAATAGCATTTTAGCTTAACATCAGCAAAGCCGCCCAGATCCAATCGGAAATGGGGATGGGAATGAGTGCGCAGAGTGATGGCTCCAGTGATGCAATAGGTGAGCGTGCTGTCCTTCTATGATAGTATAGAGGCGCAAGAAATTCCTCGGTTGAGTGTGCCCCTGCTCAAGGGAATGGTTGTCCCCGTTTATACTATCAGAACGATTTCCGGTGCATCTTCCTAAAACAGCTGAGTGGCACAAGTGGAGCGTGTTGAGCCCTTAACTTTCCACTGGTGGGTTTAAAAGATGATTTTACTATTTGGATCTGTGTTTCCGACACCGGTGGTGGCAACTACATTTGCTTGCATCAGTTTCTTCCACACAGTCAAGACTTCAACCTGGAGAAGGTGGTGTTGGGGTGATATTTTAAATTAGTCATCCTTGGCGACTGGAACACGGAAAGGATGATGTTTAAGTTCGACGAAAAAAATCTGAAATGCAAGCCTGACCTCAGGAACAGAGATCATGACTTTAAATTCCTGCAATTTCATTCATTCATGTCCCTTATTCAGGGGATTCTACCATCTTCACCCAGTCCTGCCTACTAGAGACTCTAGGACCAGAAAAATACATGAGCTGACACTTAATTCAGGAATCCCCATCGTGTGGGGAAGCCGTCTCGTCGGGCCTTCCTATACACACATCCATCCAAAGCGCTTCCCACCAGACCCCACCGTATTGCCTATCCTGCATTTCCCGCTGTTGATCCCTGTAACTGGCGCATCTTTGCTCAGAAGGAGAAATAAAAACACAAATACGCAGAGAATGTGCAGATTGCCCACAGACAGAGACCCGAGGCTGGAATCGCACCCGGGTTTGTAGTGTAGACTTAGACCCTGTGGGTGAATCAGAAAGAATGAAAACAAATTCACAACATGGAAAACAGGATTTGTATCTGTGTGGACACAATTCGAAAGGATCGTTCACCCTCGGTAGAAAAAGGACGCCGATACCAGAGAGAAAGCAGGATAACATGAGAACTGCTGGAAGGGATTCAATTAACCACAGAAAAAGGAAACTAATTTAATCAGTAACACTGGGGACAGACCGTTCAACAGTCCCGTGTGTGGGAAGAGATCACTGAGCAAAACAACCGCCGGAGACTCCAGCAGGATGACATATCCCATCAATTGTTCGATTATGCTGTCAATGCTGCTGTGCATCCCAACCCGCTATTTGTTCCATAGCGTCAATCATAGAGTCATACATCATGATGGCATACAGGCCCATCAGTCCAACCAATCCACAGTGAACATACTGCCAAACTAATCTAGTACCATCTGCCTCCTCCTGTACCCGTTGAGTGGTTATAATGCCCTTGTAGTTTTATTACTGTGTTGTTAATCCAAAAACCCAAGTAATATCTTGCGGCCAAAAGATTCAGTGCTGGCATGACGGATGATGGAGTTTGAATTCAATAAGCACCTGGAATTGAAGAGTCCCTTGATGACCTGAATCAGTTGTGTTGAAAATCCCATCTAATTCACTCATGCCAGTTCGGGAAGCAAACTATCATATTCATCTGCTCTGTCCCATATGAGACTCCAGATGGATAATACCGTGGTTGACTCTTAAATGTCCTCTGGAAAATAATCGATGCACTAGGCATGAATACATTTAGATTGAAAATCCCAATTTCCCATTCATGTTTGGAATCAATTGTCATTTAAATGTTGCAAATCTATCCATCACTTCCTCAGCAAGTTAATTACGCACGTAAAACACCTTCCCTAAAACAATGCCTCACATGATTTTTAAAAAACATCTCTCTTTCCATCTTAAACATATGCCCTCTCGCCTTACAATCCCCATCCTAGGAAAAAGGCCGCTATCGTTAACTCTAACTTGTCTCTCAAACTTCATAAACTTCTGCCAGGTCGCCGCTCAAACCCTTAACCTCGAGTGAAAACAGTCTCAGTAGGAGAAAGTGAGATCTGCAGATGAGAGATCAGAGTCGAGAGTGTTATGCTGGGATAGCACAGCAGGTCAGGCAATATCTAAGGAGCAGGTGAATCTTTGTTTCGGGGAAGAGCCTGATGAACGATTCTTGTGCGAAAAATATTAGTCTCCTGCTCCTCAGATGCTGCGTTACCTGTTGTGGTTTTCCAGCACCCCAATCTCGAATCTGAAAATAGTCTCAGCCTATCCAGCCTTTCATTATAACTCAAACCTTCCACAAATATGCGTGCATACTTTTCAAAACCTGCTCCAGCTGAATAATATCATTCTTACAACTGGGCGACCAGAACTGGACATAATATTCCAGAAGAGGTCTCATCAATGTCCTGCAAAGCTGCAATATAACGTCGAACTACTATACACAAAGGACTGAACAATGAAAGGAAGTATGTGAAATGCCTTTGAACATCTTGTCTGTAGGTGATGCAAACTACAAGGAATTGTGTACCTGCATCACGAGCTTACGTGTTCTCCAACACTGCGCAAAGCCCTACTCTTGTTGTTGCAGCAAAATTCAATACCTTCCATTTATTCAGATTGAACTCCATGTTACATTTTTCAGTCCAACGACTCATTGGATTAAGATCCTTTTCAAACTTAGATAATTTTCCTCACTGTCTACAATTCTGGCGTATGTGACAGCAGTAGTTACTGCCTTGTGGGGGGAAACTGGTGAAGTAGCCGATGTTAAACTGCATTATAATTGAAGCATACATTTCAACAACACCTGCACTGTCCCCGGAATCTTTGAGGTTTTGGAGAAATCTATTTATCTCAGCCTTCAGCATATTAATGATGGATTCACCACAGCCACTGGGGGAACCGATATTAAACGGTCAGCTCATTCTGCATTCCCACATATCTGTCACTGTTCGCTTAGCACTGATATTGCTTATTTGGTGCGCTGTCTAACATTCCCTATGCTACTGTACTTATTGCGTGCTATCAGCGTGGGTGCCGGTGGGATGCCGTGATCGCATAGTGGTTAGTACTCTGCGTTGTGGCCGCAGCAACCTCGACTCGAATCCGAGTCACGGCAGTAGTTTCTCTGTGTGCTCAAGCTTTTGTGAAACACAAAGGAATCAGTTGTTTTAACATGGTAATTTTCTCCAAGGTGATGACCTTTTCCCTTCAAATTCTGCTCGCTCACATCTCTGTATTTCATATGTCAGAATTCAAATTCACCCGTTCTCAGAGATTTCTCTCCCTCCATCGATCACTAACTGAACTTTCCGTCCCACACCCCCATTTCATCTTAATTTAGAGATGCCGGTGTTGCACTATGGTGTATAATGTTAAAAACCAAACAACACCAGGTTAGAGTCTAACAGGTTGAACTGAGAACTAGTTTTCAGAGCGCTGCTCTTTCATCATGTGGTTGTGGAGTCATTTCCTATTTCATTAAGGCACTGCAGAATCTAACACTGTCTCTCACATTGATACTGTTCACTCTGTACTTCTGCGGTCACCGATGCTGGGTGAACGTGCCACAACCCCACCACCGGGACCTGCAGAAAAGTTGATCCATTTGGTTCCCGCTGTTGTGAGGCCAATTCTCAGGTAGCAGCTTTTACTGATATGGACTTGCGATTATTGAGGGTCAAGCTCAGGAAAATGATACAGGACAATATCGAGGAAAAGTGACTTAATTGAGAAAGATTAGTTTCACGGGTTTTTTTGCAATGGCCGAGCGCTATTACCACTGGACTGTTAACTCAGATACCAAGCGAATGAACCAGGGCCGCGGGTTTGAATCCAACCATGCCAGGTGTTAGAATTGAGTTTCAATAAATATCTGGAATTACCAATCTAATAACACCTATAAATCCATGGTCAATTGTTGAAAAGACAACACCATCTGTTCAATGACGTTATTTGAAGAAGGAACCAACTATTCTTACCTGGTCGGGCCTCGATGTGACTCCAGACTCACTGCAATACGGTTCAGTCTCAACAGCCGACTGTGAAATTAGGGATCGCAATCAAAACTGCCGAGCCAGCGACGCCCTCATACTGTAACAGAATAGAAAAAAAGTTAATTCGGCTCTAGCTAGATTGCTGTGTGCAGTTCTGCAATTCACAGTACAGCAATGATGTGATGGCACTGGGAACATTGCAGGAGAGATTCGCTGGGATATTGTCTGGGCTGAAGAGTTTCAGTTATGAGCAGGGATTGGACAGACTGAGGTTGTTTGTCGTCGAACAGAGGAGATTGGAGAAGACATGACTGAGATGTACAAAATAATGAAGGATATGGATAGAATAGACTGAAAGAAGCGTTTGTTATTGATGGAGGGATCGAACACTGGGGCCAAGAAATTTCAGGAAAAGGTAGAAAGTTTTGAGTAGATGTGCACAAAGGGTCAGAGAGTGGAAACCCTTCCAACTTGAAAAAAGTTGAGATGTTAATTTGCGATGCCAAACATCTAAGACTATGGGCTAAACAATGGAAAACTTGATTCAAGTCGTTAAACAGTTGTGTTGGACAAGTGCGGCCACAACAGGCTGAAAGGTTTCCTTCGATGTTGTCCTCCACAGTATCTTGGTTAGTGTCCCCGCCTGGCACAGGGCTCAATTCTCCGTTGGGTGCATCATAAATGTTTAAACCTGTCGCTCTGTTCCCCATTGAAGGTTATTAATGCCTAGCCTTCCATTCTCGATGAGATATGTCACAGCAAGGGCAGTGTTCTTTGAATCAGTGTGGAGATGGACTGTAGCTCCTGGGGAGAGAGAGTGTTAGTGAAAGTGCAAACATGTAACTTCTGCAAACTGCACATTGTGTTTGTGTTGGAATGAAAACCATTATATAGAGTTGTTCGTGACTGATATGTTTATTTAAAACAGGAATCTGAGGAAGAAAACAGAGTAAACCCATTCAAATCTGAGTGCAGAAACATTTCCAGCAGCACTAAGAGGTTGTACAGCGTAGAACTCGTTTGAATGCATTGAATCCGGGTTGATGGGCCCATATCGCTTTCACTCGGCTGAGTTACCAGAGTGTAAAGCCATTATACATGATACAGGCAGTGTTCAATGTGATGGTACATTTGCTCAGGGGTTCGCACTGCTGTTAAGTCTGTAGGTTAGGTGAATTGGCCATGTTAAATTGCGCTGATGTGTCCAGGGAGTGAATTCAATAAGTTAAGTTAATTAGCCATAGGTAACGCAGTGATAAGGTCAGTAGTCACACGATGCCAGGTTTTATTCCAGCAGGCTTATTGGAAATCACAAGCCAGAGACATGCCTGGATAGAGACGGGAACTTGGTCTGGTTGAGATGCTGTTCAAAGTGTCCCTACAGACCCGATTGGCTGAATTGTACTTTCTGTATTGTAGGGAATCTGTGATTCTCTCAGAGAGGACACTGCCAGCATTTACTGGGCTGCTAAGGCATTAGAGACGATGCTGATGGCGTTTTCTGGGGATGCGATTTTATTTATTTGTGTTTTGGAAAATTTTAACCTGAGCCAAGAAAAACCGAATGCAAGTATTCCAGAGTATTTGAGCTTTGGAGAGAGTAAATAGGTGGTAAATTCACTCTTTCAAGTTCGCAAATTTCTGAACGTCAGGTTTTCAAAACCATCGATGTCGGACAAAGAAATGATGGGAGCAGAATTTCTGTCATTCTGAGAATCCGTTTCCATAACATTTGGAAAGACACATTTAGAGACACACAAGCAGTGGGTTTCACCGAGAGAGAGACACCTGTGGCCAGGTAAAAGTGTAAACGTGGGGTGGGAGGGTTAGAAGGTGAGAGGAAACAATGTCTAATTTGGACGACTTTAGATGTAAAGAAATATCAGAAACGTATGTTTTTGAATAAGATTCAGCAAAAAAAACTCAGAGTTTTGAAAGATTTCTATTAATATTTCACACGAAGCATGATAATGGAACTGAGCAGATTTTATATATTGTCATAGAAAGATATTCCATAATGAATAGGAAGTGACCTATCGATCTTGGAGATCGATTTCCTGCTTTAATCTCACGATTTAAAGATAGGAAGACAATTGCCATGACGTTGGGTTCATTTAATACTCACTGATATCTGCCAACGTAACTGAGCATCAAAACTGGCATCTTGTTTTGTAGTTTAACCTTCTGTATTTCTCATCAGTATTTTCTTTAAGCTGAAATAAATTAGGAGCAAAATTGAATACGTCATGAAGCGTTTCAATCATATAAATACAATTCACTTCCGATCATTGGAATGAACAGAGTGAAGTTGGAAAAAAATTAGTAAAATGAAACGAACAACACTGCTTTTTCAGGAACATTACCCAGTTCAGGTTCAGCCATATGAGAAAGACCATCGAGCTAAAACATCACCTTCACTTCTCTCTCCATATATACTTTTTCACGTGAGAGAGAAACTGTCTGAAGAAATTATGCATCAAGACTAAATGTGCGTGTGACTGTGACGGGGATTTCATGTTTTCTGGTTCTTTCTGAGACAGTAACGACACGGAATGAATCAAGGACAAGGTATGCCTTCCAAGGACGAGGTCACATTCATGGATTTTGCTGGTATTATTATTCTGAAAGCAGAAACATATTGATATGGATTCGATTCCGCTCAGGGAATTTCTTATCGCCTAGGTGCACCATATGTGATATTGACGGGGTCACAAGTGAGCCCCTTTGCAATGGGCTGAAGTGGCAAGGGGGTTAAGGTGACGGGTTGCTCCTCCATTGTGGATGTGTGGATTTGAAATCTGCTCTGGCTGTTCCTTCTATCAAACGCAGCTGTGGTTTCCCTTTGTGCCTCGCATCTTTATTATACACTGGATAGAGAATCTTGCTCTTGCCCTTCATTGCACCGGAGGTTTATGATAAATCGATACCTCATCAAAGTCGAAATAAAACAATTTGATTCTGTTGTAAGTTAAATTGGGATAATGAAAAGGAGTGCAACTTTCCTTTCCTCGTTTCATTCTATCTTGACTTTCTATGAATTAACATCAAATGATAGCAATACAAATAAGGAGAGATCGATGTCAATAGTTTATCCAGTGGGATTGTGAATTATAATGTAACACTCCACACAAAGATCTGATCAGTATTTTAAACAGTTAATTGAATTGGAACCGCAGAAAACGTTTCCAATGAAACGAACCTTTCATTCTTTCACAACCTTTTGCTGTGTGAATCATACCACGATCCATCATCCAGTGTGATCACCAAGTTGGCAACAATATTAGATCCACCAATTTTCTTTAGCAATCACAGCTTCTGCACATAGCCATCGTGGTGTGCCCAGTGCCATTTGTTGTCTCCAGGCCACGTCACATTTCTTGTTCATGAGCTTACGAGCCTAGTTCCTGATCTGCCTGATCAGTTTGAGAAACCTTTTCAATCACTTCATCCCATCGCCTCAGATTTTTAAAAGTATCAATAAAATAAGGCGTTAGACCAAATGATGTAGGATTGGACGTCGGCCATTCAGCCCATCGAGTCTGCTCCATCATTCAATGAACTAATGGCTAATCTGATATTCCTCAACTTCATTCTCCAGCATTGTCTCGACAAAGCTTCATTGTCTTTTTGGTTAAATATCTGTCTGGCACAATTTGAAAATACACAACAACTCAGCCTCAACAACAGTTTTGGTAAGGAGTTACACCGATTCACTGGCCCCTGAGCAATGAAATGACTCCTCACTTCTGAATTAAATAGGCAATATCTAATTCTGAGTTCATGTCCTCTGCTACTCTCCTCATACAAGACGGTAAACCACCTACCCGTAACTACCCTGTCAAGATCCCACGAATATTGAACGTTTATAAATGTTATTATGTGATTATAGAGCTCCACTCCGCCTCCTTTATTTAAAGGAGAATAATCCCATCCCAAGGAATCATTCCAAGAAGCTCCATTTTCTCCTTAACAACATGCCCGGAAATCTCTGCTGTCCCCTGCAGCGTCCTTCCATATTATTAAGAGAGGTGGAGGCAGTAATGGGAAGAAACGGTTGAAATTTCAAACACAGATGGGAATTGGAACTTGAAATCAGACAGCGACTGGAATCAGATTAGCCCACACAAGGACGAAATACAGGAATGATAACTCTGACAGATGAGAATCTAATCATATCCCGCTGACATTCAATGGCTTTACTGTAAACAAATTAACCCGTGTAATCTTCCACAGAGCTATTTCTTCGGAAAAATCAGATAGAAACAGGCTACATAAACACTTTGACAACAACAACATGTTCTTGAGACATTCTTTGATTATAAACTAAAGTCATTGCTCCGTGAATCCTACATCGTTTGCAAGGCAAAAATGAGACGTGGAACAGAACTCTCTCCATTTGCCTAGATGGGTATAACTTCAATAACACTTAAGGAACTGGACACCATCCACGACAATGCAGTCAGTTGAGTGTACCCTCTTCAATACCTGTAATATTCATTCCCTTCACTGATAAGGCACAATTGCGGCAGAGTTCACTAACTACAAGACACACTGGAGTAAGTCATTCGTGCATTTTTGACAGAACCTTCAAAGCTCAACAGCTGTGTTGACTAAAAGGACAAGGTTAGAAAATGTAACGAAACACCACCATTTTCAAATTACCCTCCAAGGCCCATAGCATTCTGACTTGGAGAGGAATCAGTCATAAACCCATTGGTGAAACGGTCTTGATGGGCAAAGTTGCATACTTCAGTCTTCCATCTTTCATCCTACAATTAAATATAAATGTTGACTTATGCGGTGACCAGACTTGTGCTCAGCCTTTTAGCTTGTGGTTGCTAATGTTCTGCTATCATCCACAGCCTGTGGTCAACAATAGAAAATATCCGAAAACCCTCTAAATCAAATGCATCCCCTCAAGATTAGAGTGGTGTTGGAGAAGAACAGCAGGTCCGGCAGCATCTGAGTAGCAGAAACAATGAACGTTTCAGGCGAAAGCCCTTCATCAGGATTGAGACTGGGAGCATACGGGATGGAGAGAAAAATGGCAAGGGTGTGGTGCCGGGGAGAAGGTAGCGGTGAGTGCTGTAAGTGGATGCAGGTGGGGGGTGAACATGACATGTCAGAGAAGAAGGTGGAGTGGATAGGTAGGAATGAAGATGCACAGGTGGGACAGTTCAGGCGGACGGTGTTGAGCTGGAAGGTGGGAACTGGGGTAAGGTAGGGGGAAGGGAAATGAGGAAACGGGTGAAGTCCAAGTTGATGCCATGGGGTTAAAGGGTCCCGAGGCGGATGGTGAGGCTTTCTTCCTCCAGGCATCGGGTCGTGAGGCAGTGGCGATACAGGAGACCCTCGGGAGAGGGAGTTCAAATGTTTGTCCAGGGGTCACTGGGGTTGATTCTTGCAGTTATCCTGGAGATATTCTCTGAAGTGATTTGTGAGAACACATCTCCTCTCTCCAATTTAGAGTAGAACGCATTGGGAGGAACGTATACAAGAAATGACAAGTGTGGAAGTGCAGGAGAAACTGTGATTAGATGTGGAGGTCTCCATTAGAGCCTTGGACAGAGATGAGGAGATAGATGAGAGTGCAGGTTTTACGGTTTCTGCAGTGACAGGGGAAGTTGCCAAGAGGGAAGGATGGGTCATTGGAGGGTGTGGACTTGGCGAGGTCGTCACAGAGCGAATGGTCTTGGCAGAATGTGGATAGGGGTCGGGAGGGGAACATATCCCTAGTGGTGGAATCCGTTTAGAGGTGGCGAAACTGTCAGAGGATGATGTGATTTATGCAGATGTTGGTGGGATAGGAGATGAGGACCGGGGCTTCTCTCCGTGCTGTGGTTGGAGTTGTGGGGTTCTTGGATGGAGGTACGGATATTGGATGAGTTGCGTTGGAGGGCATCTTCAGCCACATAGGAGGGGAAGTTCCGGTCTTTAAACAAGAAGGCCATCTGGTGTGTTCTGTAGTGGAACTGGACCTTTAGGTGAACACGCGATTGAGGTGGAGGAATTGGGAATACAGGGTAACATTTGCGCAAGAGGTGGGGTGAGAGGAGTTATAATCCAGATCGCTGTGGGACTCAGTGGGTTTGCAAAAAGTATCAGCAACACTGACCTCGAAGGATATATTTCCCTCCCCACCCCTATCCACTTTTCACAAAGACTGTTTCCTCCACGACCACCGATTCAAGTCCACGCCCTCCAATGACCCACCCTCCTCTCGTGGCACCTTCCTCTGCCACCACAGGAATTGCAACACCTGCACCCACATCTTCCCGCTCACATCCTTCCAAGGCTCCAATGAGCCTTCCACATCCATCAGATGTGGATGTGCACTTCCACACGTGTCATTTATTGCATCTGTTACTCCCGATGCGGTCTCCTCTACGTTGGGGCCAACAGACATCTTCATGCAGAGCGCTTCAGAGAACATTTCCAGGACACCCGCAACATTCAACTGCAACGCCTCATGACCAAAAACATCAACTACCTCCCCCACCGGACTCTCCCGAGGACATGCAGTTCCTGGGCCTCCTCCACCTCAATTCCCTCACCTTCAGACGCCTCATCTTCCACCTTGGAAACTTTCAACCTCAGGGCATCAACGTAGTCTTCACCAGTTTCCTTATCTCCCCACACCTACCTTATCCAAGTTCCAACTTTCTAGCTTGGCTCCATCCTACTAACCTGTCCTATCTGTCTATCTTCCTTCCCACCTATCTGCTCCACCCTCTTCTCCGACCTATCACCTTTAACCCCAACTCCAACCACCTCTTGCACTCTCAGCTACATTCTTCCCAGACCCAGCCATCCCGTTTATCTCTCCACCCTCGAGGCTCCCAGCTTTATTCCTGATGAAGGGGTTTTGCCTGAAACATTATTTTTTTCTGCAACTCGGATGCTGCCTGACCTGCTGTGCTTCTTCAGCAACCCTCGAATCTTGATTCTGATTTCCAGCACCTGCAGTACGCACTTCCGTCCAACTGATTACCCTGTCCATTGATCTTGAATAGGCCATTGAATAGGCCGTTGTTAAAGTTCGAGCATCATTTCCCTGCTCTTATATTCCCACCTGTGGTCAAGAACAGAAAGTATCTCAAACCCCTCGAGACCACTTGATGATTTTCCAATCACCTTCAAACATTTGTGAATGTCTACTCCAATTTCTCTTTTATTACTTTAAACCACTCAGTATTCACACTTTTATCATTGTTCCTCCTAAAATTCATTGTCACCCACTTTATTGGATTGAATTCCTTTCAGCACATGTTCTTGCCAATAGTTTCCAATCTCCCTGCAGTCTATGGCTTTATTTTTCGTGGTTAACTACATGACTAATTGTTACCTGATTTGCAAACTACTACATGATGGACAGGACAAATAAGTATAAATCATTGACCTATATGAGAAACCAATGGAACTCATTCAAGGCATGGCTCATAAGCTTGTAGAGGACACCAGAATTGGAGACCTGTAAAGATGGAGATCTAAGTTTCCAGAAGTATCTTAATCCAATGCGTCTTTGGCTGAAAAATTTCACATGGAAATCAATCTGGATAAATGGAAGGTATTCCATTTTGCTACATCAAAAAGAGTAGGGCTTATACAATCAGTGATAGGGCGTTGTATAGTGTTGTGGAAAATGGAGACCAGGGATGCAGTTAAATATTTCTTTTTAGTTTGCTTCACATAAAGACAGAATGGTTAAAAAAATGGTTCGACTTATAACGAAAGGCTGGATATGCTGAGAATATTTTAACTCGATCACTGGAGGTTGAAAGGCGACCTGACAGAAATTTATAAATTATTGAGAGTTCGGATAAAGTTAACGGTAACTGTCTTTTCACAAAGGAGGGGGACTTCAAGATGAAAGGATAAATGCTTTAGGTGAAAAGAGAGAGAGTTAAAATAAGACATGCGAGGCTTTTTTTAACAGAGGATGGTTTATGTGTGCAATTCACTTTCTGAGACAGTGATGAATGAAAGTACATTTACAATATTTACAGGATATTTGGATCGATAAATGAATTGGAAAGTTTCCGTGGGATTAGAAAAAAGCTATTCATTCATACCTAGTCCATTATTTATTGCCCAGAGGGCAGTTCAGAATCAACCACGATATTATAGATCTGGAGTCATGTGCCAGCCAGACCAGATAAGTATGGCAGTTTCCTTCCCTATCAGGCATCAGTGAATCAGATCTACAACAACTGATTCAAAATCATCATTAGACTCTTCAACTCTTGGTATTTATTGAAATAAAATGCCAGCCTCTGCCATGCCAGGATTTGAACCGGTGTCCACAGAATTATATCTGGACATTCATATTAACAATGCAGTAATAATATCACAAGGGCATTATTAACCCTCAGCAGTTACAGGAGCCGTCAGGTGCGACTCGCTTAGTTTGGCATTATGTGCAGTATGAACTGGTAGGAGTGAAAGGCCTGTTTTCATGCTGCGTGTGACTATGACTTTGATGCTATGAAACCGGAAACTGTCAACTGCAGTACTGACAGTTTAATTGATCTCCTTCTTGGATATGTAATCTTGCTAGCTGCTCTGGAGTTTTTATTGGTCATTGAGCCCTTCCCACACACGGGATTGTTGAACAGTCTGTCCCCAGTTTGACTGAGTAATTGAGTTTCCACTGCAGCAGGTATTTGAATTCCGCAGTGCCCTGGTTTCTCTGTGATCTCGGTGTCTTTATTTCTGCCCAGGGTGAACGATTGGTTCAAATCATGCCCACGCAGACGTAAGTTCCGTTGTCCATGTTGTGAATATGTTTTTATTCTTCCTGATATACCTACAGTGTGTGCATGTCGCTGGTCAGGGCAACATTTGTTGTTCATGCTGATTCGCTGCTGTCTCGCTGCATGAGAGACATGGATTCGATCCTAGTCTTGTGTGACTGTGTGCAGTTTGCACATTCTCTCTTTGCTTGTGTTAGTTTCCTCCCACAATCTGAAGGTGTGCAGGTTACTGGGATCAGCCATAGGAAAGGAAGGGGAGCAGAATAGGTATGGAGTGTAGGTCTGATAGGATGTGCTTCAGAGAGATGGTGTCGACTGGAATGGGCCGAATGGCCAGCCTACCCACAGTGTCGGCATTCTCGGATTAAGGGTCAGCTATGTTGTTCTGCATCTGGAGTCACAGATAGGCAGGATTGGGTAAAGATGGTAGCATCCCCTGCATAAGAGTCATACATGAATGGTATTGCAGGAAATTAAAGTCATATTCTCTGTTCCTGAGGTCAGGCTTTCATTCCAGGTTTTATTCGTCGAAATTCAACATTACCAGTTCCGTGTCTGAGTCCCCAAAGATGACTCGTTTATTATATAGCCACAACACCACCTTCTCCAGGTTGCAGAATTTATTGGGAACAAGAAGCTGATCCTGAGCTGATGCAAACATAAGCAGCTGCTACTGCCAATGTCAAGAACACTGATCCAAATTAGCAAAATGAAATTTCGAACATTGCCACCCCAAAGTTAAAGTTTCAACACGTTTTAGATACGCCAGTTGGCTGCATCAACAACATGTACTGCTTTTGGCTATAATATTATAAATGGGGGCAAGTATTCCCTTCCGTCCCGGTTTTGACCAGGAGCAGTCCCAATCTCGGAAATACACGCGCCGCTCTCCAGTCATTCCATCCCAACTTGTAATTGGATCTTCGTGGCTGTTTCACACAGTTTCCCTGATTCCGGATCTGGAACTGGAAGTAAGTGTGATTGCGTGCAACAGTTGTTGTTGCCTTGTGTGGGCAAAGTGATGAAGTAGCCGGTGTTAAACAATAATGCAATTGAAGCATACGTTTCAACAATATCCTGCACTGTCCCAAGAGTTGGGAGAGTTTCATTAATCCCATTCTCCAATACTCTCATTCATGGAATCTCCATAGACTCTGGGGACGTTTAAGTTAAAGATTCAGTCCATTCTGAGTTCCCACATGCCTGTCGTTAAGTTCTGATATTGTGTATCCTTCCTGACATTTCCTCTGCTACCATACTGGTTACAGTTTGCAAGTGTGGTCTGTGGAGTGCTGCAACCAGTTAGCATTTCATTTTCTGCGTTGTGATTGCCGAGACTTCATATCAAATCCACATCATAGCGGTCAGTTCTCTCAAAGTTTTACTTATGATGAAATATGGTAAGAAAATAACTCGTTTTTACATGATAATATTCTCCAAGGAGATCATTTGTTTTCCATCGAATTTCGTTCTCTGATATTTCAGCGTTTCATGTATCAAGATTTAAACCCAAAAGTTGTCGAAGATGTCCCTCCCTCCCACTCACCTTAACTCTCTTTTCCGTCCCTTGTCCCATTTGACTGAGGCATTGCACAATCTAACATATACTTTCACGTTGATACCGTCCGGTCTATGCCATTGCACTTACTGTTGCTCGGCGACCATGCCCCAATCTCTTCATTGGCACCTTCAAATCATTAAATCCATTTGGATATCGTTGCTGTGAGATCAATTCTCTTTTTGCAGCTTTTAGTGACGTGGACCAGAGATTATTGGAGCGTGAGGCTCAATAAATGGACACAGAGAATAATTGGGGAAAAGAGACTCTATTGGAAAAGATGAACCATGACGGCTTTTTGCAATAGCCTACTGGTATTATATCTGGATTGTTAACACAAAAGGCCAGGTCACATTCTGGTGAGACTGGTTCGATTCTCACCACACTACACGGATGGTAGAATATAAATGCAAGAAATACCTGCAAATAAAAATATGCTAAACCTGTTGTCTGAAAAATCCATCTGTTTCACTAAAGGCCTTGAGGGAAGGAATCTGCCGTCCTTAACTGCACTGCCCTCCATGTGACTCTAGACCGCTAGGCAATATATACTGCAGAGCCGCACCACATGTTGGTGCAGAATGTAAAAAAAATGTTCATTTGACTTTACCTAGACTATTGTCTGCAATTCACATGAGTCCAGGGATGTGATCACACTGGGAAAGGTGCAGGAGAGGTTCACTCGGATATTTTCCAGGCGGAAGAGAGACAGGAAAGACTGGGGTTGTTTGTCACGGTGCAGAGGCATTTGTGAGAAGGCACATTTCAGATGTACAAAATGGTGAGGGGTATTGGATAAGGTAGACTGGAAGTAACGTTTCCCATCGACGGAGAGATGGATCACAGGGACCAGAAATTTAATGAGAAAGACAGAAAGGGTGAAGGATATGTGTGGAAAAGCATTATAGGCCGGCGGGTGTTGAAATTTGCAACACTGTGTCTGTAAGGGTCTGAGAGGCAGGAACCCTTATAACCTGAAGAAATATTCAAACGTGAATATGTTCTGCCGATACCTATACGGCTATGGGCTAAACGATTCGAGTCCATAAGCAGTTGTTTTTGACAAATGGAGATACAGCGGGCTGAAGGGTCTCCTTTGAAACTGTTGACCTCGGTAATATAGTGGTTAGTGTCGCCGCATGTTATGCGGGAGATAGGAGCTCAATTCCTCACTGGGGTAGTGCAAATGTTTTAAAACTGTCGCTACATTCCGAATTGCGGGTTATTAATGCCTGTCCTTCCATTCTCCATGGGACGTGTCACAGGAAGGGCAGTGCTGTCTGAATTAGCGTGGGGAAGGACTGCAGCTCCTGGCGAGACAGAGTGTCAGTGAAAGTGCAAACACGTGACTTCTGCAACCTGCACCTTGGATCTGTACTGGAATCTAAACCATTTAATAGAAAAAAGAAGGAAGCTGAAAAAGAAACAAGGTACACAAATTCAGAGGTGAGTGCAGAAACATTTTGAAGAAAACTGACAAACAGCTCTGAGGAAGAGTTTGTCTTTCATAACTGTTAGTTCACAGAGGTGTTTTTGTTCCACTTAAGCCCTTAAGAAAATGAATAACAATTTAACTGAAGACTTGAAATGTTAGAACACACCAGGTGACGAGTCACATGCCGGAAACTGTATTTACAAGCCAGATGTTTGATGACTGATGATGATGCAATAGGCTGAAAGGCCTCTCGCCATGCTTTTAAAAACTCATTGACTGTAATTTTTAAACTTAACCAATAAGGTAAAAACAAAGTCAGCATGAAAATTTCCAAACATTGCATGTGTCTTCCTTGCTGCGAAAGTGTTGAAATTCAGCTCTCTCACTCCTATTTCCCAACGATAATTTCCAGTCAGAGGAAAATATTTGCTGTTCCTTATGAAAGTCGTAAATTGAACATGAATTCCTGACATTACAAAACAGCAAAGGTAGCAGTGCTGTCAAAGTCAGTGAGAATTTCATATCGGAGGTGAATTCAAATAGGAATAAACGTTGAAAGCAGTTGCCTTTGCCTGCTCAGACTCGGTACTACAAAAATGATCATTAATGAAACATTCAGGTTTTTTCAAGGATTTAATAAGTTGAATGCATAATGATTGGTTCTGTGACCAGAGTGCCGCGGAATGAATGACTTGGAGATGCAGGTTTTGCACTGGGGTGTGTAAATTTGAAAATTACACAACACCAGGTTTTTTTCCAACAGGCTACATTGGAAACACTAGCTTTCGGACCGCTGCTCATTCATCAGATGGTTGTGGAGTACAGTTGTAAGACACAGAATTTATAGCACAAGTTTACAGTGTGATGTAACTGAAATTGTACATTGAAAAATACCTTGATTGTTTGCTAAGTCTCCCATCTGTTAGAATGACCATGTTAGCTTCACTTCTTTCATATGTAAAGCGCAAAACTTTTTATTTGAAAGTTACATTCTCTGGTGAACTTTAACAATTGGTGTCAGCCCCCGTGTGCTGCTAACTGTTACATAATGTTTAGAATGATTCTAATTTTATAAAATTTGTTAACACAGACTTACATGGATTCATGCAGTATTTGAGCAAAGTACAATGTATGTGTGCAAGTACAAATTCACCCCACAAACGCATATATGCGTGTGTGCGTGTAGGAGGATCTCTGTGTGTAGTTCGGATAATGGGATCATCTGTACTTTGACATGAGCCCAAGGTCCCGGTTTAGCCCATCACCATAGGTACCGAACTTAGTTATCAGCCTCTGCTCGGGCACTTTCAGCAGCTGGTTGTTCCGAAGTCCGCCTTGGAGGATGGTCACCCGAAGGTCCGAGGTCGAATGTCCTGGACCACTGAAATGCTCCCCATCTACGAAGGGGCAAACCTGCCTGTTGATTGATGTGTATTCATCCGGTCTGTTGCCTCTTTTCGGTTTCACCCATGTACCATGCCTCAAAGCATCCTTGCCTGCAACGTGTTGTTTTTTTTGTTTAGATTAGATTAGACTTACAGTGTGGAAACAGGCCCTTCGGCCCAACAAGTATACACCGACCCGCCGAAGCGAAACCCACCCATACCCCTACATTACCCCTTACCTAACACTACGGGCAATTTAGCATGGCCAATTCACCTGACCCGCACATCTTTGGACTGTGGGAGGAAACCGGAGCACCCGGAGGAAACCCACGCAGACACGGGGAGAATGTGCAAACTCCACACAGTCAGTCGCCTGAGTCGGGAATTGAACCCGGGTCTTCAGGCGCTGTGAGGCAGCAGTGCTAACCACTGTGCCACCGTGCCGCCCACGGCATCAGTCTAAACATTATGGCACGGACACAGCACACAGGGAGTAACACCTTCAACATATTATCTGAGTTGACATTAATTGTTAAAGTCCACCTGAGAACGTAACTATGAAAGGAAAGTTTTGCGATTTACATAGGAAAGAATTGAACCTAACATAGTCAGCCTAACAGATGGAAGACTTAACAAACAATCAAGTTATTTTTCAATGTATACTTTCAATTACGTCACACTGTAACCTTTTGCAATAAATTCTGTATCTTACAACTGTGTGATCGACAACCACCTGATGAAGGAGCAGCCTTCCAAATGCTAATGCTTCCAATTAAACCTTTTGGACTATGATCTGGTGTTGTACGATTTTTAACTTCTTGACTTCTTAATTCAGGACTTCTTGTTCCTGAGGCAAAGAAAGCAGCTCTACCACGAATCTGTTTAATGCCTTAGATCAGTCAATACCACAGCCCTTGAAAGAAGGGAAAAGTGTCTTCCCTCTCTCTGCACAGTCGGACAGTTAATCCTTCATTCTCATCTGATTCCACTTCCAAAGAGTTTCAAAAAACTGTCAAAACTGAGTCTCAGCTATTGAGTGGGTTGGTTTCTGAAAACGAAACGCACCTATGAGCAATGTGTGTAGCTTTTCCAGGATTGCCTTCTCTGACAGCGCTGGGACATGACTGATGTTCTCTGTGATATGGAAGTGCCAGTGCTTGAGTTGGGAAGACAAAGTAAAAAAAATACGCAACATCAGGGCATAGTCCAGCAGGTTTATTTGGAAACATTAGCTTTCAGAGAGCCGCTCCTTCATCAGCTGGGTGTCTTTCTGCAGAAACTTGATCTGTGTGTCAACATGCACGATCATTTGGAAGATCGTCTGGACTTTACCCTCCCGTTCTTCGTGTCAATGTTACCCATGCCTTGGAGGTGTTGGTGTTGGACTGGAGTGGACAAATTTAAAAATCACACAAAGCCAGGTCAGAGTCCCACAGTTGACAACCACCTGATGGAGAAGCAGCGCGAGGAACACTGGTGTTTCCAAATACGCCTGTTCGATACAATCTGTGCTGTGTAAATTTTAACTCTGACTGTTCTAGGTAATGTTTAACTGATCAAAGACAGTGAAAGAATTTTCGTTCGTGGAGATGAAAATTTCAAATATAATCCACCTTAGTGCAGCAAGAAAGATTAGTTTGGATGTGTGATGAATCTCCAGAATGACACTGCGCCAAGTAAAAATCGAACCTCCAACCACCTGATCAGTAGCCAGCTATACGAATGGTTGTACTACTGGCCAGATGCACAGATAAGATTTTACACGCTGCAGAGCTGTGGTACAAACAAGGACATGATCAATAAAAGTAACAGTCACAAGGTGAACAAAGAACAAAGATAATCAACATTATTGATTCACTTCAAATTGTCCTTATTAAAAAAAACTACCATTCGCAATCTGATCAGCCAATTAGTGAGGTCACTGCTGATCGAGGAAATTACAACTTACTTTGCTGCGTTTCCACCATAATGAGAGGTAAACTCCAGCCTAATCACAATATTGCATATTCCCATTAATTTTCAGCTTCAGATTACGTTAATGACCTTTTCGTATTTGCAGGAAACTGGATAACATGAAATGAGTGCAGAGTCGACCAGAAAAGAAAAGTCAAAGACTTGAAACATCATTCCCATTTCTCTCTGTAGCAATGCATTTTCCTGAGTTGAACATTTGCAGGACTTGTCTTTAATATCTATAGAATTAAGTATTTTCCCAGGACAGATTCTTCATAAATCAATTAACATCTGATGTTGAAACCTATTTTACTTCAGATTAAAATAGTTGAATATCCTTTCCCCCAGCCTCATGTCCCAATACTCCCTCCTCTTCCATGTAAATGCAAGCTGCTCCAGGTGAGGTTGGTGCTCCCAACCTGACTTTCCATTGCTCCTTGCTGCTCTATGTCAATAGAAGCTACTCTAGTTGACGTTGTAGCTCCCACTATGATGCCCTAATGCTCCCTGCTCCATGTCAATAGAAGCGGTCCAGTTGAGGTTGGATCTACCAGTCTGCTGCCCCAATACTCCCTGTTGCTTCATGTCAATAAAAGCTACTCCACGTGTGCTTGGAACTCCCAGATTGATGTCACAATGCTCCCTGGACCATGTCAGCAGACGCTGCTCCAGATGAAGTGGGAGCTGCCATCCCTGGCAGGCAGCTCACACACCTCTATATCATCATAGAACTACTGCCCACTGACCATTTCCACCAATGGAACCATTGATGGAATATCCGCATCATGAGAACCTAATCTTATTCTTAATTATCACTGAATCGTTATTTCCAAAAGACTTTCTTTCTTAAACTTTAGTTAGCATGTGCATACTGCAGTGAATCCGAAGTAAGATAATGGTGCCAATTGACGTATGTTGAATAATAATTGTATCCTATTTTTCATGTTGAGTAACTACTACTTAGCAAGGACAATGTTTGTATTTAAATCACACTTTAATTCCAGGTGAGGGAATGTGATTTTTATTATTTAAATTGAACTTGTTCACTGTGTGAAATTATCAAATAGATCTCAATTTCAAGACAAAATTGGTAATGTTGTCATCCACCTTGAAATGCGGTGTCTTCTTCTTTCAGCCACTCGGGTATTAGAACGAAACATCTGTTAATGACATGCGTATAAAGACACTTGAAATCATTTTTCATTTTTATGGTGCATTAATCTGCGGTTATTGATACACGATTTAGGTTCATTCCCTGCAGTTAACATGCTGACGTCTCCAGTTGTTCATTGTTCAATGTGATGAATCTAGTGTGTGTTTAACGAGAGGGAGCTTGCCACATCTTGCCATTATCTGTATCTTATGTCCATCATTCATCAATGGCGCGACCGAGGGGAAAGGGCGAGACCAATGTGTAAGTCTGTCAATGCCCATGCACGGCACACACATCAGCAATTCTCGACTGTGCATTTGCAGCCAGCTCTCGGTGCCCCTACACCTATCCCCTGCCCTTTTTGAAATATCTCCAATATTTTGTGCTGTCGCACTGTGCTCTTCTCACAAAGACGAAGCACTTCTACCTAACCTGCTCCAGATTTCATCTGACAAAACACTCATTAAGAATTACATTGCATAAACATGCACTTTGCATCTCTCGTTATTTCATTTTCGTGAATCTCTTTCATACGATAAAAGTTCACAGCAACTTGACTTGGAAAAAAGAAACACGTTCCTTTTCATTACCCCAATTCCATCCACATTTCAATGCAGTTTAGGCAACAGACTCAAATTATTCTTTGAGATTTTATATTGGCGGCATGCATAGAAAATGACCATTGGAGTTCCGATTTAAATAAGTCAACTGTGGTCATCCAAAAATAGCAACAACAACAGCAGGATTCGAATCCCAGCGTGCAGAACACAATGGATCAATATTCCACCACCTTAACCTCTCGGCCACCTCGTCACATATGCCTGGCGAGATGTGACCGTATGAATTAGTGAATTGCTTAAATTATGCAGAGCAGCAGATATTTCTCCCTGATGTTGGTGAAATGATAATTAGTGCAGTACAGTTCCAAATGCATGGACTGACCTCTGGGCTGCGGGGCAAACGCATTCCCACTGTGAATCTCTGCTCGCAATGATCTGAATAAAAATGAAGAAATGACTATGTAACAAGGTCTGTTGAATTCTGTGAAGATTTGAAGTCAACGGAATGAATAGCGCGTGACAGCTGAAGGTGTGAAATTATCTGTAAGGAATTGTTTTCCAGACTGGAGGTGAGCGCATGGTGCTCAATATCATTATTCGGAAGACTCTACTTCCGCACAGATAGTTTTGGCATGAACTTGTGTACAGAACTGACAATTTCAAAATCCTAAATAAGGCTAAATTGACAATTGAATTCAACAATGCACAAGCCTTTATCTGTATCATTTTCCTGGGTGGTACGACACCAAGACACTGTATGATCTCAGCAATACAGTGAGCAAGTGTCAGAAGGAAAATGAGTGCAGTGCCAGAGCGAATGCTGGGAGCAGCAGTTGACACATGGGGAAATTTGATGCCAGAGACACAATGGAGATCTGTCATTGAGTCTATTCAAGATGAAGGTTTTAAGATTTCTACGATTGCAAAAGAAAATAAAAGGCTCATGGGTTAGCGAAGGCAAAACAATCTACCCATTTTTGCAATGAGGAGCTAACCACTTGCTTCACACGGGGTCAAAACCACTGGTGAAGATGATCGTATAATCACAGTTACCAGCCATGGAATCAGAGAAATTCGGTTTCCCAACCGTTAAGGTACAACCAGGAATGTTGAGGTAAGCATTAATGTGTCGCTCGAAGTGCTGCAGGTGACCAGTGCATGGTATCTCTGTGCCAGTATAGTGGGCTGTGCTGTGCCGAAGGTTTAGGTCTGAGCCTCACATGGAGTAGCTTCAATTTGTCGTCGTGTTGAGGGGTACGGATGGAAGGTGATAATGAGCAAAGCCAAGTTTATGGGAAAGTACCAGTTTTTGTGGATTGAACAACGACTGTTCTGGATAATGACTCCATGATCAAAGAACGTACTGCAAATATTTAAAACGTGAAGAGACATGTGTGGAGAGAGAGCCAAAGGTGATTTTTCAGCAGATGGATGACGTTTCCCATGTGCACTGCGTTAAAGTCCGGGAAAATAGATGTTGACCTGGTTTCATGTTATGCACCTTGTTGCAAACACGCAAAGGTCACCACACTCATACACTCATTGCCCCTCACCACACTCATACACTCAATGCCTCACAACACCCCCACCATCACGCTCACCTACCACACTCCACCAGCAACACACACTGCCCTACCGAATCCCCACCATCGGACTCACACGCAGATGCTCCACCACCCTCACACACACTGCCGCACGCTATCCCCACTGACACGCTCACTCCCAGGCATTCCAGCACCATCACACACACTGCCCCACACCACCTCCACCGTCCCGCTCACCCCTACACACTCCACCACACCACACACATATTGCCCCTCACCACACTCACACACACTGCTCCAGAACTCTCCCACGGTCACGCTCATCACTACACACTCCACCACCATCACACACACCGCCCAAACCCACCCCCACAGTCACGCTCACCCACACGCACTCCACCATTCTGACACACGCAGCCCCACACCACCACCACCATCATGTTCACCCCTATACACACACCACCATCACACACATTGCCCCTCAGCACACTCACACACACACTCCCACACAAAACCCTATTACCTCGCTCACCCCAACACCCTCCATCAACATCGCACCTACTGCTCCCACCACCCCCACTGTCACGCGCAGCCCCACATAATCCACCATCATCACACACACTGCCCCACCATCACAAACACTGCCCCACACCACACCCACTGTCACGCTCAGGCACACATAGTCCACCACCATCATACGCACTGCTCCACACCACCCCCACCGTCACGCTCACCCCTACACACTCCACCAACATCACACACATTGCCCCTCACCACACTCATACACTCAATGCCTCACAACACCCCCACCATCACGCTCACCTCCCACACTCCACCAGCAACACACACTGCCCTACCGAATCCCCACCATCAGACTCACACGCAGATGCTCCACCACCCTCACACACACTGCCGCACGCTATCCCCACTGACACGCTCACTCCCAGGCATTCCAGCACCATCACACACACTGCCCCACACCACCTCCACCGTCCCGCTCACCCCTACACACTCCACCACACCACACACATATTGCCCCTCACCACACTCACACACACTGCTCCAGAACTCTGCCACGGTCACGCTCATCACTACACACTCCACCACCATCACACACACCGCCCAAACCCATCCCCACAGTCACGCTCACCCCTACACACTCCAACAACATCACACACATTACCCGGCAGCACACTAACACGCACACTGCCCCACAACCCCCCAGAGTCACGCTCATCCCCACACACTCCACCGCACTCACACACGCAGCTCCACACCACCACCACCATCACGCTCACCCCCACGCATCTACTACCATCACACACACTGCCCCACAACACCCCCACCTTCACATTCACTCCCACACACTCCATCAGCATCACCCACTCTGCCCTACACCACCCACACCGTCACGCTCACCCCTACACACTCCACCACGATCATACACATTGCCCCTCACCATACACACACACAATCTGCCCCACAACACCCCCACAGCCTCGCTCACCACCATCACACGCCCTGTCCAACACAACCCTCACGGTCACACTCAACCCCACGCATTCCAGCACAATCATACACACTGCCCCACTGTCATGCTCACCCCCACGCACACCACCATCATTACACACACTGCCCCACACCACCCTCGACATCATTCTCACGCACACACTGCACCACCATTGCAGTAACTGCACCACAACACACCCACCTTCACACTCACCCCAACACACTCCACCACCATCAAACACATTCCCCACATCACCCTCACCCTCACACCCACACACTCCACCACAATTTGCCACACTGCCCCACACCATAACCACCGTTACGCTCGCACCCACACACTCCACCACCATCACACACACACTGCCCCACACCACCCTCACCGTCACGCTCACACCCACACACTCCACCACCATCAAACACACTGCCCCACAACACCCTCACTGTCACGCTCAACCCCACACACTCCACAACCTTCACACAAACTGCTCCACACCCCGCCCTGTCACGCCTACCACTACATACTCCACCACCCTCACACACAAAGCCCCACACGACCCCCACCGTCCCGCTCAACACCATCCACTCCACCATCATCACACACACTGCCCCAAACAACCGCCAGAGTCACGCTCTTCCCAACACAATACATCACCATTACAGAAACTGCTCCACATCAACCCCACCCTAACCCTCACCCTCACTCCCACACACTTCACCACCATTCCACACCTTGATCCACACCACCGTCAACATCACCCTCACCACCAGCCACACCACCACCTTCACACACACGACCCCACACCATCCTCACCATCACACTCGCCACAACATACTCCACCACCTTCACACATACTGCCCCACACCATCCTCACGGTCACGCTCACACCCACACACTCCACCACCACCACACACACTCCCCTACATCACCCTCACCGTCACGCTCACCACCACCCACGCAACCACCTTCACAAAAACTGCCCCACATCACCCTCACTCTCACACTAACTCCCACACACTCCACCAGCATCACAGAAACACTGACCGACACCACAACCACTGTCACGTCCACATCCACACAGTCTACAAGCATAACACTCACCACCCCAAGACTCCCGCACCGTCACGCTCGCACCCACACACTCCAGCACAATCACACACTCGGCCCCACACCTCCCCCACAGTCAGGCGCACCACCACACACACCACCACCTTCATAATCACTGTCCCACATCACCCTCACCATCACATTCACCCCCACACACTCCACCCCATCTCACACACTGACGCAGACCATCTGCACTGTCACTCTCACACGCACACACGCCACCACTATCTCACTCACTGCCCCAGAGCACACCCACCGTCACGCTCACACCCACACACTCCACCACCCTCGCACACACTGCCCCACAGCACCCTCATCGTCACACTCAACCCCACACACTCCACCACCATCACACACACCAAGCCCCACACCTCCCCCACATTCACGCTCACCACCACCCACACCACCGCCTTCATAAACACTGCCCCACATCACCCTCACTCTCACAATCACCCCCACACACTCCAATACCATCACACACACTGACCCACACCAGGCCCACTGTCACGCCCTCACCCACACATTCCACAAGCATAACACTCACCAGCCTAGTCCTCCCCCACCATCACGATCACACCCATACACCCCAACACCACCACACACTCGGCCCCACACCTCCCCCACAGTCACGCTCACTACTACCCACACCACCACCTTCAAAAACACTGCCCCACACCACACTCACCGTCACACTCACACCCACACACTCCACCACCATCTCACACACCGCCCCACACAACCCTCACGTTCACTCACCCCCATACGCTCCACCCCTTTCACACACACTGCCGCAGACCATCCCCACTGTCACACTTACACCCACACACTCCTCCACCATCACACACACTGCCCCAAACCACACCCACCGTCACGCTCATCCCCACACAAACCACCAACTACACACTCTGCCCCACTCCACCCCTACCATCACGCTCACCCACAATCGCACCACCATCACACACACTGCCCCACAGCACTCAAACCGTCACGCTCACTCCCACACACCACCACCATCACACACACTGCTCCATCTTCCTCACCATCACGCTCACCCCCACACACTTCACCATCATTAAACAAACTGCCCCACAGCACTCAAACCACCACTCTCACTGTCACACACACCACCACGATTACACACACTGCCTCACATCACCTCACTATCACGGCCACACCCACACTCTCCACCACCATTACATACACTGCCCCACACCACCCCATCGTCACGCTCACCACCACACACTCCACCACACTCACACACACTTCCCCGCACCACCCTCACCATCACGCTTACCCTCACACACTCCAACAACACTGCACACCACCCTCACCATCACGTTCACTCCCACGCTTTCCACAATCATCACCACATTGCCACACAACACCCTCACCGTCACTCTCATACTCACAGACTCCACCAACATCACAAACACTGCACAAAACCACCATCACCATCACGCTCACCCCCACAAATTCCACCATCATCAGCAACACTGCCCCACACCATCCTGACCATCACGGTCACCCCCCCCCACACACACACACACACTCCACCACCCTCACACACACGGCCACACACCTCACCCACCTTCACGCTCACCCCCACTCCGGCCACCACACTCACAAACACTGCACCCCTGCACCTTCACTATCACACTCACCCCCCACACTCCACCACCATCACGCACACTGCCCCACACCACCCTCACTGTCATGCTCACCCCCACACAGTCCACCACCAGCACACGCACGGCACCACACCAACCTTACCGTCAAGCCCACGCCCACACACTCCACCATCATCGTACACACTGCCACATACCACCCCTACTGTCACGCCCACACCCACACGCACCGCCACCACCATCACACACAATGCCCCATACCATGCCCACCGTCACACTTCCACCACAGAATCCACCATCACACCCACTGCCTCACACAACCCTCACAGCCATCCTCACCCCTACGCTCTTCACCGCCATCTCACACAAAGCCCCACACCACCCTCACATTCACAGTCAACGCAACACCGTCCACCAGCCTCATACACACTGCACTACACCACCCTCACCGTCACGCTCACCTCTACACACTCCACCACCATCACACACTAAGCCCCACACCTCCCCCACAGTCCTGCCACCACCTTCACAAACACTGCCACACATCACCCTCACTCTCACACTTACCATCACACACACTGACCCACACCAGGCCCACTGTCACGCCCACACCCACACATTCCACAAGCATAATACTCACCAGCCTAGTCCTCCCCCACCATCACGATCACACCCATACACCCCAACAACACCATGCACTCGGCCCCACACCTCCCCCACAGTCACGCTCACCACCATCCACACCACCACCTTCATAAACACTGCCCCACACCACACTCACCGTCACACTCACACCCACACACTCCACCACCATCTCACACACTGCCCCACACCATCCTCACGTTCACTCACCCTCATACGCT
The DNA here is from genome assembly GCF_020745735.1 of Hemiscyllium ocellatum. Taxonomy (NCBI): domain Eukaryota; kingdom Metazoa; phylum Chordata; class Chondrichthyes; order Orectolobiformes; family Hemiscylliidae; genus Hemiscyllium; species Hemiscyllium ocellatum. The sequence goes on from NC_083446.1 coordinate 24,891,174, forward strand.
CCACCCCTTTCACGCACACTGCCGCAGACCATCCCCACTGTCACACTCACACCCACACACCCCGCCACCATCACACTCACTGCAACAGAGCTCACCCACTGTCACGCTCAACCCTACACACTCCGCTACCATCACACACACCGCGCCACACCACCATCTCGTTCACTTACCCCCAAACACTCCACCCTATCCCGCAAACTGCCCCACAATACCCCCACCGTCACTCTCATACTCACATATTCTACCACCCTCAAACATAGTTCCCCAAACCACCCGCACCTTCACGCATAACCCTACACACTCCACCACTATCACACATATTGCCCCTCACCAAAATCACACACGCAGCGCCACACCACCACCACCATCACGCTCACGCCCACGCATTCCACTACCATCACACACAAAACCCCACTCCAACCCCACCGTCACAGTCACACCAGGCATTCCAGTACAATCACAGACATTGCCCCACAAACCCCCACCATCACGCTCACCACCACACAATCCGCCACACTCACACACACAGCTCCACACCACCACTACTACCACGCTCACCGCCATGCATTCCACCACCATCACACTCACTGCCACATAGCACACACTCCGTTACACTCACCCCCAAAACACACTCTACCATCAACACACACACTGCCCCACACCACCCCCAGTGTCACGCTCACCCCGCACACTCCTCCACCATCACACACACTGCCCCAAACCACACCCACCGTCATGCTCATCCCCACACAAACCACCAACTACACACTCTGCCCCAATCCACCCCTACCATCACGCTCACCCACAATCGCACCACCATCACACACACTGCTCCATCCACCTCACTATCATGCTCAACCCCACACACTCCACCATCATTTCACAAACTGCCCCACAGCACTCAAACCATCACTCTCACTGTCACACACGCCACCACGATCACACACACTGCCTCACACCACCTCACCATCATGGCCACACCCACACTCTCCACCACCATTACATACACTGCCCCACACCACCCCATCGTCAAGCTCACAACCACACACTCCACCATATTTACACACACTTCCCCACACCACCCCCACCATCACGCTTACCCTCACACACTCCAACAACACTGCACACCACCCTCACCATCACGTTCACCCCAACACTTTCCACAATCATCACCTACACTGCCCCACAACACCCTCACAGTCACTCTCACACTCACAGACTCCACCAACATCACAAACACTGCACAAAACCACAATCACCATCACGCTCACCCCCACAAATTCCACTATCATCAGCAACACTGCCCCACACCATCCTGAACATCACTGTCACCCCCCCACACACACACACTCCACCACCCTCACACACACGGCCACACACCTCCCCCACCTTCACGCTCACCCCCACTCAGGCCACCACCCTCACAAACACTGCATATCTGCACCTTCACTATCACACTCACCCCCCCAATCCACCACCATCACGCACTCTGCCCCAAACCACCCTCACCGTCATGCTCACCCCCACACAGTCCACCACCAACACACGCACGGCACCACACCAACCTTACCGTCAAGCCCACGCCCACACACTTCACCACCATCGCACACGCTGCCCCATACCAACCCTACTGTCACGCCCACACCCACACACACCACCACCACCATTACACACAATGCCCCATACCATGCCCACCGTCACACTCGCCACCACAGACTCCACCATCACACCCACTGCCTCACACCATCCTCACAGCCACCCTCACCCCTACGCTCTTCAGCGCCATCTCACACAACGCCCCACATCACCCTCACATTCACCGTCAACGCAACACCGTCCACCAGCCTCACACACACTGCCCCACACCACCCTCACCGTCACGCTCACCTCAACACACTCCACCACCCTCACACACACTGCCCCATAACACACTCACCTTCACACTCACTCCCATACATTCCACCATCATTACACACACTGCCCAACACCACCCCCACCGTCACGCTCGCCACCACACACTCCACCACCATCACACGTACTGTTCCACACCTGCCTCACAGACACGATCACTCCAACGCACACCTCCACCATCACACACACTAGCCCACACCAGCCCCATCGTCACACACAACTCCACACACTCATCCCCTTCACACACATTACGCCACACTACACCCCTCCATCACGCTCTACCCCACAAACTCCATCACCATCACACACACTGCCCCACACCACCCCCACCATCACACACACTGCCCCACCCCACCCCCACCGTCACACTCCCCCCGCACACTCTACCACCATAACACACACTGCCACACGCCACCCTCACCGTCACGCGCACTCCACACTCTCCACAACCATCACACACACTGCCCCACACCGCCCCCAGTGTCGTGCTCAACCCCGCACACTCCTCTACCGTTACACACACTGCCCCACAGCACTCAAACCATCACACTCAGCGTCACACACACCACCACCATCACACACACTGCCTTACACCACCTCACCATCAAGGCCACACCTATACACTCCAGCACCATTACATAAACTGCCCAAAACCACTCCCACCGCTACGCTCATCCCCACAGACCCCCCCACCCACACAGACAGTGTCCCACAGCACCGCCAACGTCATACTCTCCACCTCACACTCCACCACACTCACGCACACTTCCCCACACACCCCTCACCATCACGCTCACCCTCACACACTCCAACAACACTGCACACCGCCTTTGCCATCACGTTCACCCCCACACATTCCACAATCATCACCCACACTGCCCCACAACACCCTCACCGTCACTGTCACCCTCACAGACTCCACCAACATCACAAACACCGCACAAGACCACCCTCACCATCACGCTCAGCCCGAAAATTCCACCATCATCAGCAACACTGTCCCACACCATCCTGACCATCGCGCTCAGCCCCCCACACACACTCCACCAGCCTCACACGCATTGCCCCACAAAATACCCAACGTGACTCCTACACCTACACATTTCACCAACATCAAAGACACTGCCCCACACCACCCTCACTGTCACGTTCAACAACACACACACCACAAACTTCACACACACTGCTCCACACCCCGCCCCATCACGCCTACCTCCACACACTCCACTACCCTCACACACAATGCCCCACACCACCCTTACCGTCTCGCTCACCCGCACACACTCCACCATCATGACACACTGCCCCATACCACCCCGACCGTCACGCTCACCCCACACACTTCATCACCATCACACATGTTGCCCCTCACCACACTCAAACACACACTGACCCACAACCCCCCCACAGTCACGCACATCCCCACTCCACCACCATCACACACGCTGTCCAACACCACCGCTAGCACCACATTCACACCCAGGCATTCCAGCACAATCACAGACACTGCCCCACAAACCCCCACCATCACGCTCACCCCCACACAATCCACCACACTCACACACGCAGCGCCACACAACCACCACCAACATGCTCACCCCCATGCATTCCACTACCATCACACATACTGCCCCACATCACCCCCACCGTCACGCTCATCCCAACACATTCCACCACCATCACGCACACTTCCCGACACCACCACAACTGTCACGCTCACCCACACAGTCTCCACCATCCACACACAGTGTTCCACACCACGCTCACCGTCACACTCACACCCACACATTCCACCACCATCTCACACACAGCCCCACAACACCCTCACGTTCACACTCACCCCCACACACTCCACCCCTATCACACACAAGGCCGCAGACCATCCCCACTTTCACACTCACACCCACCCACCCCACCATCATCATCACACTCACTGCCACATAGCACACCAACCATCGCGCTCACCCCCACACACTCTACCACCATGACACACACTGCACAACACCACCGCCACCGTCACTCTCACATTCGCATACTCCACCACCCTCACACACAGTTCCCCAAACCACCCCCAGTGTCGCGCTAAACCCCACATTCTCCACCACCATCATAAACACTGCACCACAACACCCCCACCGTCACACTCACCCCCTCACACCCCACCACCATCACACACACCGCCCCACACTACCCTCTCATTCACACTTGCCACCGCACACTCCACCACCCTTGCACCCACGGCCACACACCACGCTCACCGTCACGCTCACCCCCACACACTCCACCAACATCTCACACACCGCCCCATACCACCCTCGCGTTCACACTCACTCCTATACACTCCGTCCCATCACACACTCTGCAGCAGACCATCCCCTCTGTCACGCTCACGCCCATACACTCCACCACAATCACACACATTGCCCAGCACCACTCCCAGAGTCACACTCACACCCAGGCATTCTAGCACAATCACAGACACTGCCCCACAAATCCCCACAGTCACGCTCGTCCCCAAACAATCAACTACCCTCACACACGCAGCCCCACACCCCCATCGCCATCACGCTCACGCCCACGCATTCCATTACCATCACACACAAAACCCCACACCACGCCTATCGTCACGCTCACCCCAACACACTCCACCAGAATCACACACACTGCCCCACTCCACCCTCACCATCACGCTCAACTCCACACACTCCACCACCATCACGCACACTTCTCCACACCACTGCAACCGTCATGCTCACCCACACACTCCACCACCATCGAACACACTGCCCCAGACCACCCTCACTGTCACGCTCAACCCCACACACTCCACAACCTTCACACACACTTCTCCACATTCCGTCCCCTCACGCCTACACCCACACACTCCACCATCATCACACACACTGCCCCACACCATCCTCAACATCCTGCTCACATACACACTCCACCACCATCACATATACTGACCCAAACAGCCGCTACATTCACGCTCACGCAACACACTCCACCACCATCACACACACACTGACCCACACCACGACCACTGTCACGCCCACACCCACACACTCCACAAGCATAATACTCACCACCCCACCCCTTCCCCACCATCACGCTCACAGCCACACACTCCAGCACCATCACACACTCAGCTCCACAGCACGATCACCTTCACATTCACGACCACCCACAACACCACCTTCATAAACACTGCCCCACATTACACTCACCGCCACACTCACACCCACACCCACACACTCCACTACCATCACGTGCACACTCACTCTACACACTCTGCCCCATCACACACTCTGCCGCAGACCATCCCCACTGTAACGCTCACATCCAAACACCCCACCACCACACACACTGGCCCACACCACCATCACTGTCACGCTCACCCCTACACACTCCACCACCCTCACAGACACTGCCCCACACCAACCTCACCGTCACTCTCACCCCCACATACTTCACCACCATCACACACACTGTCCCACACCACCCTCACCGTCACGCTCACCACCACACACTCCACCATGCTCACAAACACTTCTCCACTCCAATGCAACCGTCAGGCTCACCCATACAGACTTCTCCATCAACACACACATTGCCCCACACCACACCCACCGTGACGCCTACACCCACAAATTCCACCACCATCAAAGGCACTGCTACACTCCACCCTCACTGTCAAGTTCAACCCCACACACTCTACAACCTTCACGCACACTGCTCCACACCCCGCCCCATCACGCCTACACCCACACACTCCACCACCCTCACACACAATGCCTCACACTACCCCACCGTCACGCTGAAGCCCACACACTCTAACATCATCACATACACTGCCCCACACCATCTTCAACATCATGCTTACACACACACACACTCTTCGTCCAACACACATACTGCCCCAAACAACTGCTACAGTCACGCTCACCCCAACACACTCCACGACCATCATACACACTGCCTCACACCACTCCCACCGTCACGCTTACCCCCACACACTCCACCACCATCACACACACATGCCCCACACAACCCTCACTCTCACGCTCAGCCCCACATACTTAACCACCATCACACAATGCTCCACAACACCTTCACCTTTACGCTCACCCCTTCACACTCCACCACCTTCACAAACACTGCCCCACACAACCCCCACCGTCACCTCACCCCCACACACTCCACCACCATCACACACACTGCACCACACCACCCTCATAATCTCGCTCACCCCCGCGCACTCCACCATCATCACACACACTGCCCCACACCACCCCCACCGTCATGCTCACCCCTTCACATTCCACCACCATCACACATAATGCCCCTCACCACACTCAAACACACACTAACCCACAATTCCCCCCACAGTCACGCTCATCCCCACACACTCCAACACCATCGAACACACTGCCCAACACCAGCCCCACAGTCACACTGACCCTCAGGCATTCCAGCACAATCACAGACACTGCCACACAACATTCACCATCACGCCCACCCCGACACACTCCACCATCATCACACACACTGCCACACACCACCCTCAACATCATGCTCACATACACACTGTACCACCAACACACATACTGCCCCAAACAACCGCCACAGTCACTCTCACCCCAACATACTCCACCACCATCACACACACACACTGACCCACACCACAACCACTGTCACGCCCACATCCACACACTCCACAAACATAGCACTCACTACCCCACCCCTCCCCCACTGTAACGGTCACACCCACACACTCCAGCACCATCACACATTCGGCCCCACACTTCCCCCACAGTCACGCTCACCACCACCCACATCATCACCTTCATAAACACTGCCCTACATCACACTCACCGTCACACCAACACCCACAAACTCCACCACCATCTCACACACTGCCCCACACCATCCTTACGTTCACACTCACCCCCACACACTCCACCGCAATCACGCACACTGGCATAGTCCATCCCCACTGTCACGCTCACACCCACACACTCCACCACCATCACACACTCTAACCCACAGCACGACCACCGTCACACTCACCACCACACATTCCACCACCCTTGCACACACTGCCCCACACCACCCTCAACGTCATACTTACCACCGTCACTCCACTACCATCACATGCACTACCCACATCACCCTCACGTGCACACTAGCCCTACACACTCTGCCCCATCACACACTCTGCCGCAGACCATCCCCACTGTAACGCTCACATCCAAACACCCCACCACCACACACACTGGCCCACACCACTGTCACCGTCATGCTCACCCCTACACACTCCACCACCGTCACAGACACTGCCCCACACCAACCTCACCGTCACTCTCACCCCCACATACTTAACCACCATCACACACACTGTCCCACACCACCCTCACCGTCACGCTCACCATCACACACTCCACCATGCTCACACACACTTCTCCACTCCAATGCAATCGTCAGGCTCACCCATACAGACTTCTCCATCAACACACAAATTGCCCCACACCACATCCACCGTGACGCCTACACCCACAAATTCCACCACCATGAAAGGCACTGCTGCACTCTACCATCACTGTCAAGTCCAACCCCACACACTCTACAACCTTCACGCACACTGCTCCACACCCCGCCCCATCACGCCTACACCCACACACTCCACCACCCTCACACACAATGCCTCACACCACCCCACCGTCCCGCTCAAGGCCTCACACTCTAACATCATCACATACACTGCCCCACACCATCTTCAACATCATGCTTACACACACACTCTTCGTCCAACACACATACTGCCCCAAACAACTGCCACAGTCACGCTCACCCCAACACACTCCACGACCATCACACACACTGCCTCACACCACTCCCACCGTCACGCTTACCCCCACACACTCCACCACCATCACACACACATGCCCCACACAACCCTCACTCTCACCCTCAGCCCCACATACTTAACCACCATTACACAATGCTCCACAACACCCTCACCTTCACGCTCACCCCTTCACACTCCACCACCTTCACACACTGCCCCACACAACCCCCACCGTTACCTCACCCCCACACACTCCACCACCATCATACGCACTGCCTCAAACCGCCCCACCGTCACGCTCAGCCTCACATACTCCACCACCATCACACACACTGCCCCACACCACCCTCATAATCTCGCTCACCCCAGTGCACTCCACCAGCATCACACACACTGCCCCACACCACCCCCACCGTCATGCTCACCCCTACATATTCCACTACCATCACACATAATGCCCCACACCACACTCAAACACACACTAACCCACAACTCCCCCCACAGTCACGCTCATCCCCACAAACTCCACCACCATCAAACACACTGCCCAACACCACCCCCACAATCACACTGACCTCCAGGCATTCCAGCACAATCACAGACACTGCCCCACAAACATTCACCATCACGCCCACCCCCACACAATCCACCACACACGCACACATGCAGCCCCACACCACCACCATCATCACGCTCACCCCCACGCATTCCACTACCAACGCACACACTGCCCCACAACACCCCCACCGTCACACTCATCCCCACACCACCCCAACCGTCATGCTCACCCACAAACACTCCACCACAATCACGCACACTTCTCCACACCACCGCAACCGTCACGCTCACCCACACAGATTCCATCATCCACACACAGTGCCCCACACGAACCCCACCTTCACGCTCGCACCCACAAACTCCACCACCATCACACACATTGCCACACACCACGCCCACCGTCACGCCTACATCCACACACTCCACCACCATCAAACACACTGCCCCACACCACCCTCACTTTCACGCTCAACCCCACACACTCCACAACCTTCACACACACTGCTCCACACCTCCGCCCGTCACTCCTAGCCCCACACACTCCACCATCATCACACACACTGCCCCACACCACCCTCAACATCATGCTCACATACACACTGTACCACCATCACACATACTGCCCCAAACAACCGCCACAGTCACTCTCACCCCAACATACTCCACCACCATCACATACACACTGACCCACACCACGGCCACTGTCACGCCCACACCCACACACTCCACAAATATAGCACTCACTACCCCACCCCTCCCCCACTGTAACGGTCACACCCACACACTCCAGCACCATCACGCATTCGGCCCCACACCTCCCCCACAGTCACACTCACACCCACACATTCCACCACCATCTCACACACAGCCCACACCACCCTCACGTTCACACTCACCCCCACACACTCACAACTATCACACACACTGCTGCAGACCATCCCCACTGTCACGCTCACTTCCACACACTCTACCATCATCACACACACTGCCCCACATCACCCCACCGTCACTCTCACACCCCCATACTCCACCACCCTCACACACAGTACCCCAAAACACCACCACAGTCACGCTCAGCCCCTCGCCCTCCACCACCATCACACACACTTGCCCACGCCAGCCTCACTATCATGCTCACACGCACTCTCTCCAGCGCCATCACACACACCGCCCCACAACACCCTCACTTTCACGCTCACCACCACACTCTCTACCACCATCACACACTCTGCCCCACACCACGCCTACCGTCACACTCGCCACCCCACACTCCACCACCCTCGCATCCACTGCCACAAACCACGCTCACCAACACACTCACCTCCACACAGTCCAGCACCATCTCACATACCGCCCCACACCACCCTCGCGTTCACACTCACCCCCACACACTCCGCCCCATCACACACTCTGCTGCAGATCATCCCCACTGACATGCTCACACCCACACACCCCACCACCATCACACACTCTGACCCACAGCACAACCTCTGTCACGCTAACTCCCAAACACTCCATCACTATCACACACACTGTCCCACACCATGCCGACCGTCACTCTCACATCCACATCCTCCACCACCCTCACACACAGTTCCCTAAACCACCCCCACCATCACGCTCTACCCCACATTCTCCACCACCCTCATAAACACTGCACCACAACACCCCCACCGTCACGCTCACCCCCTCACACTCCACCACCATCACACACACTGCCCCACACCACCCTCACTATCACGCAGCACAAACACCCCACCACCTAGACACACACTGCGCCACAGCATCCCCACCGTCATGCTCACCACCACACTCTCCACCACACTCACACTCACTGGACCACATCACCCTCACCGTCACGGTCACTTACACAGACTCCACCGCCCTCACACACACTGTCCCACACGAGCCTCAAAGACACGATCACTCCAACGCACACCTCCACTATCACACACACTCACCCACACCACCCCCACCGTCACACACAACCCCACACACTAGTCCGCCTGCACACACTGCCCCACACCACCCAACCTTCACACTCATCCCTGCACACTCCACCACCATCACACACACTGCCACACGCCACCCTCACCGTCACGTGCACCCCACAGTCTCCACAACCATCACACACACTGCACTACAACACCGCCATTGTTACGTTCAACCCTGCACACTCCTCCACCATCACACACACTGCCCCAAACCACACCCACCCTCACGCTCACCCACACATGCACCACCATCACACACACTGCCCCACAGCACTCAAACCGTCACTCTCATCCCCCACACCACCACCATCACACACACTGCCTCCCCCACCTCACCGTCACGCTCATCCCCACACACTCCACCACCATCACACACACTATTCCACACCACCCCCACTGTCACACTCACCCCCACACACTTCACCACCATCACACAAACTGCCCCACACCACCCCCACCGTCACCCCCACAAACTCCACCACCATCGTACACACTGCCACACCCTACCCCAACAGTCACGCTCACCCCTGCCCTCCACCAATATCACACACACTGCCTGACACAACCCACACCGTCTCGATCACCCCACACACTCTACAACCATCACACTCTGCCCCAAAACACCACAACGTCACGCTCACCCCCACACTCTCCACCACTAGCAAACACACTCACCCACACCACCCCCACTGTCACGCTCACATCCATACACTCCACCACACTCAAACACACTCACCCACACCATCCCACCGTCACGCTTTCCCCCAGACACTCCAACACCCTCACGCACACTGACACAATCCACTCTCACCATCACGCTCTACTCCACTCACTCCACCATCATCAAGCACTCTCTCCCACACCTCCCCCACAGTCTCGCTCACCTCTACACACACCACCACCATCACACACACTGCCCCACACCACCCCCACCATTACGCTCACCTCTAAACACTCCACCATCATCACACACACTGCCCCACACCACCATCACTGTCACGCTCACCCCAACAGACTCCACCACCATCACACACACTGCCCCACACCACCCTCACCGTCATGCTCACTCCACATGCTCCATCACAATCACACACACTGCCCCACATCATACTCACTGTCACGCTCACCCCCACAAACTCCACTAACCTCACACACACTGCCCCAAACCGCCATCACCATCACGCTCACCCCGACACACTGCACCACACTCACACACACTGTCCCACACCACCCTCACAGTCAAGATCACTCCCAGGCACATGCTCACCCACACACACACCAAACAACAATCACACACGCTGCCCAAACCACCCCTATTGTCACACTCACCCCACCCACACCACCAGCATCACACACTACGCCTACAACTCCTTCCTTCTAGCGCACACCCACACACACCACCACCATCACACATACTGCCCCACACCACCCTTACAGTCACCATCACCCCTACCCTCTCCATACCATCACACACAATGCTCCACACCACCCTCACCTACACACTCAACACAGCACAGTCCACCAGCCTCACACACACTGCCCCACATCACTCTCACCGTCACGCCTACCCCCACACAGTCCAGCATCATGGCACACATTGCCCCACACCACCCCACCGTCACGGTCACCCCCACAAACTCCACCACCCTCGCACACAGTCCCACTTCACCCCACCATCACGCTCACAACACTGCCCCACAGCACCCCCACTGTCACACTCACCCACACCACCCCACCATCATGCTTGCTTCCAGACACTCCAACACCCTCACACACACTGACGCAACCCACTCTCACCATCACGCTCTACTCCACTCACTCCACCATCATCAGACACACTCCCCCACAACTCCCCCACAGTCTCGCTCACCTCTACATACTCCACCACCATCACACACACTGCTCCACACGACCCCTACCGTCACGCTTACCCCCACTCACTCCACCACTTTTGCACACATTGTTCCACTCCACCCACACCCTCATGCTCACACTCACACACTCCACTACCCTCACACATACTGACCCACACGACCCCTAAACGGCACAGACACACCCACACACTCCACCACCCTCACATATACTGACACACACCACCCTCACCATTACGCACACACTCACACACACTGCCCCACAACACCCCCACTGTCACGCTCGCACCAACACACTCCACCACAATCCCACATATCTTCACACCGCCCCTCACCGTTAGATTCACGCCCACAGACTCCTCCACCCTCAAATACACTGCCCCACACCACCGCACCGTCACGCCCACTCCCACACATTCCACCACAATCACACACACTGCCCCACACCACCACACCGTCACGCCCACTCCCACACACTCCACCTCCCTCACACACACTGACCCACCCCACCCCCACCATCACGCTCATCTCCAAACACTCAACCACCATTGCACACACTGCCCCATAATACACCCACAGTTAGGTTCACCAGCACACACTCCACCACTCTCGCACACAGTGCTCCACTCCACCCCCACCATCACACTCACACTCACACACTCCACCACCCTCACACACATTGCCCCATACCACCCTCACAGTTATGCTCACCCCTACACACTCCAACACCCTCACACACACTGCCCCACAACACACCCACCGTCACGCTCACACTCACACACTCCATCATGCTCACACGCACTGCCCCACAACACCCACACGATCACCCTGAACCAGACACACCCCACCATCATCACACATATTGCCCCACAGCACCCCCACCATCATGCTCATCCCCACTCACTCCACCACAATCACATACACTGCCCCACCCCACCCCAACAGTCACGCTCACCTCTACACACTCCACTACCATCATACACACTGCCCCACACCACCCCTACCGACACGCCCACTCCCACACACTCCAACTCACATACACTTCTCCACACCACACCACCGTCTCGCAGATCCCCAAACACTCAACCACCATTGCACACACTGCCCCAGAATACCCCACAGTCACGCTGACCAGCGCACATTCCACCATTTTTGCACACAGCGTTCCTCTCCACCCTCACCATCAAACGCACGCTAACCCACTCCACCACGCTCACACTCACTGCCCCACAACACCAACATCATCACGGTTAACCACACACACTCCACCACAATCACATTCACGGCCTCACACCACCCCCACCGTTAGGCTCACCCCCACACACTCCACCTGCCTCACACACACTGCCCCACACTACCCTCACCATCACTCCTTCCTCCACGCACTCCACCACCATCACATACACTGCCCCACCCCACCCCCACCATCATGCTCACCTCACATACTCCACCCCCATCGCACACACTGCCCCACACCACACTCACCTTCAAGTCCTCATCCACACACTGCACCAACATCACACACTCTGCCCCACACCACCTCCACCACCACGCTCGCTCCCACATACTCCACCACCATCAGACACTGCGCCACACCATCGGCACGATCATGCCCACCCCAGACTTTCCAAAACCATCGCACACACTGCCCCACACTACCCCCAGAGTCACGCTGACCCCCACGCTTCTCCACCATCACACACACTGCCCGACACCATCCCCACCATCGCGGTCACCTCTGCACATTCCACAACCATCGCACACACTGCCCCACACCACCCCCACCATCACGCTCACCCCCAAACACTCCACCACCATCACACACACTACACTAGCATCACTCCCACCGTCACGCTCACACTCACACACTCCACCACGTTCACACACACTACCCCACAACACCCACACCATCACGCTTAACTGCACACACTCCACCACAATCACACTCACGGCATCACACCACCTTCTTCGTCATGCTCACCCCCACACACGCCACCTGCCTCACACAAACTGCACCACACCATCCCCACCGTCACGCTCTACTCCACACACTCCACCACCATCACACACACTGCCCCACACCAACCCCACCGTCACGCTCACCCCCACACACTCCACCCCCAACACACACACTGCCCCATCCCACCCCCACCGTTACACTCACGCTACACACTCCACCACCATCACACACACTGACCCACCCCACCCCTACCGTCACGCTCATCTCCAAACACTCAACCACCATCGCACACACTGCCCCACACTACACCCTCAGTTAGGCTCACCAGCACACACTCCACCACTCTCGCACACAGTGTTCCACTCCACCCCCAACAACACACTCACACTTACACACTCCAACACCCTCACACACATTGCCCCATACCACCCCCACAGCCACGCTCACCCCTACACACTCCAACACCCTCACACACGCTGCCCCACAACACACCCACCGTCACGCTCACGCTCACACACTATCATGCTCACACACACTGCCCCACAACACCCAGACGATCACCCTGAACCAGACACACTCCACCATCATCACACATACTGCCCCACAACACCCCCACCATCACGCTCATCCCCACACACTCCACCACAATCACATACACTGTCACACACCAGCCCCACAGTCACGCTCACCCCTACACACTCCAACACCCTCACACACACTGCCCCACAGCACATCCACCATCACGCTCACACTCACACACTCCATCATGCGCACACACACTGCCTCCCAACACCCACACTATCACCCTGAACCAGACACACTCCACCATCATCACACATATTGCCCACAACACCCCCACCATCACGCTCATCCCCACACACTCCATCACAATCACACACACTGACCCACCCCACCCCCACTGTCACGCTCATCTCCAAACACTCAACCACCATTGCACACACTGCCCCATACTACACCTACAGTTAGGCTCACCAGCACACACTCCACCACTCTCGCACAGTGTTCCACTCCACCCCCACCAACACACTCACACTCACACACTCCACCACCCTCACACACATTGCCCCATACCACCCCCACAATCATGCTCACCCCTACACACTCCAACACCTCACACACACTGCCCCACAACACACCCACCGTCACGCTCACACTTACACACTCCATCATGCTCACACACACTGCCCCACAACACCCACACGATCACCCTGAACCAGACACACACCACCATCATCACACATATTGCCCCACAACACTCCCACCATCATGCTCATCCCCACTCACTCCACCACAATCACACACACTGCCCCACACCACCCCAACAGTCACGGTCACCCCTACACACTCCACCACCCTCGCACACAATGCCTAACACTCCCCTCGCCGTCATGCTCACCCTACATGCTCCATCACAGTCACACACACTGCCCCACACCATACTCACTGTCACGCTCACCCCCACACACTCCACTAACCTCACACGCATTGTCCCACACCACATCCATTGTCACACTCGGTCTCACACACTCCACCACACTCACACACACTGCCCCACACACCCTCACCATCACTCTCGCTCCCACAAAATACACCTCCCTCCCACACACTGCCTCGCAATACCCCCACCGTCATGCTCACCACCACACAGTCCACAACAATCACACACACTGTCCCACACCACCCCCAACGTCGCACTCACCACCACACACTCCACCTCCCTCACACACACTGCTCCACAACACCCATACCATCCCGCTTAACCACACACACTCCACCACCCTCACACACACTGTCCCACACCACCCCCACCGTCATGCTCATCCCCAAACACTGAACCACCATCGTACACATTGCCCCATTATATCCCCACAATCACGCACACCAGCACTCACTCCTCCACTCTCGCACACAATGTTCCACTCCACCTCCAACATCACATTCACACTCACACACTCCACCACGCTCGCACACACTGCACCACAACACCCACACCAACACGCATAACCGCACACACTCCACCGCAATCACACTCATGGCCTCACACCATTCCCACCGTCACGCACTCATCCACACACTCGACCACCATCTCACACACTGCCCCACACCACCCCCACCGTCACGTCACCCCCACACACTCCATCACCCTCACACTCACTGACCAACGCCACCCCCAGTATCACACTCATCCCCACACATTCCATCACCCTCACACACACTGCCCCACTCACACCCGCGTCACGCTCATACCCACCCACTCCACCACATTCAAACACACTCACCCACCCCACCCCACCGTCACGCTTACCTCCAGACACACCAACACCCTCACACACACTGCCCCACCGCACCCCCACGGGGTCACTCACCTCTACACACTCCACTACCATCAAACACACTGCCCCACAGTACCCACACTGTCACGCTCACCCCCACACTCTCCACCACCATCAAACACACTGTTCCACTCCACCCCCACCCTCACGCTCACACTCATACACTCCACCACCCACACACACTGTCCCACACGACCACAAACGGCACGGACATCACCACACACTCCACCACCCTCCCACACACTGCTCCACAACACACCCACCGTCACGCTCACACTCACACTCACACACTCCACCATCATCACACATATTGCCCCACGACACCCTCACTATTACGCTCAACCCCACACACTCCACCACACTCACACACACTGCCCCACAACACCTCCACTGTCATGGTCACTACCACATACTCCACGTGCCTCACTCACACTGCTTCACATCACCCCCACCGTCACGCTCATCCCCAAACACTCGCACCTGTGTCACGCTCACTCCTGCACACTCCATCACCCTCAAACACACTCACCCATACCACCCCACCGTCAGCCTCATCCCCAAACCTTCAACCACCATCGCACACACTGCCCCATACTACCCCTACAGTCACGCTCAGCAGCACACACTCCACTACTCTTGCACACAGTGTTCCACTCCACCCCCAACATCACGCTCACACTCACACTCACACTTACACACTCAACCATTCTCACACACACTGATCTACATCACCCAAATCATCACGCATAACCGCACAGACTCCACGACAATCACACTCACGGCCTCAAACCAACCCCAATGTCACGCACTCGCCCACACACTCCACCACCATCACATACTCTGACCCAAACCACCCCCACCGTCACGCTCACTCCCACACACTTCACCACCCTCACACAGACTGACCAAGACCACTCTCACCATTACGCTCACCACGACACACTCCACCACCCTCACACACACTGCACCACAACACCCCCACTGACATGCTCACACCCACACACTCCACCATAATCACACACATGGCTTCACACCACCCTCACCGTCACATTCACGCTCACAAACTCCGTCACCCTCAAAAACACTGGCCCACACCACCCCACCGTCACGCAGCAGGTCGAAACGTGCGGTGCAGTGTTGTGGGACTATGAGGTTGGACGCGGTGGACGGGAGATCCCCTGAGGTGATGAGGTTATGTATGGTGTGGGAGATGATGGTTTGGTGGTGTGAGTGGCGTCAAGGTCAAGGGGGCAGTAGGAGGAGGTGTCTACGAGCTGGCGTTTAACCTCAGTGGTGTAAAATTCGGTGTGCCAAACTACTACCGCGCATCCCTTGTCTGCCGGTTTGATGGTGAGGTTGGGATTGGAGCGGAGGGAGTGGAGGGCTGCACGTTCCGAGGGTGAGAGGTTGGAGTGGGTGAGAGGGGTGGAGAATTTGAGGCAATTAATGTCACGGCGGCAGTTGGCTATAAAGTGTTCGAGGGCGGGTAAGAAGCCAGCACGGGGTGTCCAGGTGGATGGGGTGTGTTGGAGGCGGGAGAAGGAGTCGTAAGAGGGTGGGCGAGAATTCTGGTTGAAGACGTAGGGACAGAGGCGAAGGTGGCGGAACAATTGTTCGATGTCTCCCCACGTGTTGAACTCGATAATGCTAGAGCGTAGGGCAATGAAGGTAAAGTCTCTGCTGAGGACTGATCTTTCATCTTCAGAGAGGGGTAGTTCTGGAGGGATGATGAAAACACGGCAGGGCTGGGAGCTGGGACCTGGTGTGGGGCTGGAGCTGAGATTGGGGGCGTGGTTGGGCGTGGGGGCGGGGACGGAGATCGACGTGGGGACGGAGTTGGGTGTGGTGACGGAGTTCGGCGTGGGAGCAGGGTTAGGTATGGTGACAGAGATCGGCGTGGGGGTGGAGTTAAGCGTGGTGACGGAGATCGGCGTGGGGGCGGAGACACAAGCGGCGTGGTGGTAGTACAGGTTAGTGATGTCACTGGGGGCGGAAGTGGTTGCGTTGACGGCAATCCGGGGGTGCGGAAGTGGCTGTGGCAACGACAGAAACAACATTATGCCCGATCGCCATGGAGGCCGCGAATCTGTCGGCGATGTTCTTCCTGGCGAGCGTCGACGCGGTTGTCTGGGTGGAGATTGCGGAGGTTGTGAGGATGGTGGGGGCGGAAGTGATGTCATGGTCTGCGGCGGCGTTTGTAGCCGCGGGCGCTGTAGCGGCCGCGTGGTTAATGGCGCTGGACTGATTTTGGATGCTGATGGAAGATTCTGGAACAGTTGAGGAACCCAGAGTGTGGTGGTAACTACATGAAAGCTTTTGGTACTTACTCTCTTTAAATTCTGATCTGGCTAGGAAGAACTGTTTGTTTAGTGTATGGATTCTTCTGTGGATGAAGAACAGTAGAGGTCCTTTGCAGGGCTGTGAGAGTGTTGTCCTGAGCTGGGGTAGGTCTAATTGCAGGGAATGGATGTAGCGACGCATGGCTGCATCGTGGAGCGGAGGATCCGTAGGGAGGTCCGTTAGTGGAGGCTTCGGATTTGCTGTAGGTACTGGTTGTCCTGGTTGGGTCCAAATTTTGTTGGTCGGAACGTAGTCCGGAGTCCGTGTGGGATTAATCGGTTCCATAGACAGGTGCTTAGGAAGAAAATGTGACAGTGGTAGCGAGTCTGTTGGAGAACTGGCTGAAGAGCTTCTGTCCACAGATGACCCAAGGTGTGCAGTGAGAGGGGGACTCACTGAAATCCTTGCAGAGGGAGGAAGGGAGCTTCTTCAATGAAGACATACTTGCAATAGGATTCGCAGTAGGTTAAAATCTTCGAGGTCATCGTGAGGACTGCAGGTGTTGGAGATCAGAGCTCAAAATGTATTGCTGGAAAAGCGCAGCAGATCAGGCAGCATCCAAGGAACAGAAGAATGGACGTTTCGGGCATAAGCCCTTCTTCAGAAATGAGGGAAGTGTGTCCAGCAGGCAAAGATAAAAGGTAGGGAGGAGGGACTACGTTCCGACCAACAAAATCTGGAATCCTCCGCTCCACGTTTGCAGCCATGTGTCGCTACCTACATTCCCTGCAATTAGACCTACCCCAGCTCAGAATAACACTCTCACAGACCTGCAAAGGACCTCTACTGTTCTTCATCCACAGAAGAATCCATACACTAAACAACCAGTTCTTCCTAGCCATAACGGAAATTAAAGACAGTAAGTACCAAAAACGTTCATGTAGTTACCCCCACAACCTGGATTCCTCGACTGTTCCAGAATCTTCCATCGGCCTCCGAAATCAGTCTAGCGCCATTAACCACGCGGCCGCTACAGCGTCGCGGCAACAACCGCCGCCGCGGACCATGACGTCACTTCCGCCCCCACCGCCCTCACAGCATTTGCGATCACCACCCAGACAACTGCATCCACGATCGCCAGGAAGACCAACGCCGACAGATTCGCGGCTTCCACGGCTATCGGGAATAACAGTGTTTCTGTCGTCGCCACAGCCGCTTTCGCCCCCAGTGACATCACTAACCTGCATGACCACAACGTGGCATGTGTCTCCGCCCCAACGCCGAACTCCGTCACCACGCCTAACGCCGCCTCCATGCTGATCTCCGTCACCACGCCGAACCCCGCCCCAATCCCAGCTCCAGCTCCACACCAGATCCGAGCTCACAACCCTGCTGTGTTTTCAACATCCCTCCTGCACTGCCCCTCTCTGGGGATAAAATGTCAGTCCTCAGCAGAGGCCTGACCTTCATTCCCCTACGCTCCCGGATTAAAGAGTTCAACACGCGGCGTGACATCGAAAAATTCTTCCGCTGCCTTCACCTCAGTGCCTACTTCTTCAACCAGGATTCTCGCCCACCCTCTGCCGACCCCTTCTCCCGCCTCTAACACACCCCATTCACCTGGACACCCAGTGCTGGCCTTTTACCGGCCCTTGATCTCTTCATCGCCAACTGCCGCCGTGACATTAACCACTTCAACTTCTCCACTCCTCTCACCCACTCCAACCTCTCACCCTCGGAACGTGCAGACCTTCACTCCCTCCGTTCCAACCCCAACCTCACTATCAAACAAGGGAGGTGCGGTAGGAGTTTGGCGCACCGACCTTTACACCGCTGAGGTTAAACCCCAGCTCGCAGACACCTCCTCCTCCTGCCCCCTTGACCATGACCCCACCTCCCACCAACAAACCATCATGTCCCAGACCATCCATATTCTCATCTCCTCAGGGGATCTCCCATCCACTACCTTCAACCTCATAGTCCCACAACCCTACACCGCTGGTTTCTACCTCCTGCCCAAAATCCACAAACCTGACTGCCCTTGCCGACCCATTGTCTCAGCGTGCTCCTGCCCTACCGAACTCATCTCTACATACCTCGACACAGTCCTGTACCCCTTAGTTCAAAAACTCCCCAGCTAGGTTCGGGACACAACCCACACCCTCCACCTGCTCCATGATTTTCGCTTCCCCAGTCCCCAACGCCTTATTTTCACCATGGACGTTCAGTCCCTGTACAAGTCCAACCCTCATCACGAAGGACTCAAAACACTCCGCTTCTTCCTTTCCGGCCATACCAACCAGTACCCTTCCACTGACACCCTCCTTCAACTGACTGAACTGCCCCTCAACCTGAACAACATCTCTTTCCAATCCTCCCACTTCCTTCAACCCAAAGGAACAGCCATGGGCACCCGCATGGGCCCCAGCTATGCCTGCTTCTCCGTAGGATATGTGGAACAGTCCATCTTCCGCAGCTACACTTGCACTACCCTCCACCTTTTCCTCCGCTGCATCGATGACTGTATCGGCGCTGCCTCGTGCTGCCACGAGGAGGTTGAACAGTTCATCCACTTTACAAACTCCTTCCACCCCGACCTCAAATTCACCTGGATCGTCTCAGACTCCTCCCTCCCCTTCCTAGACCTTTCCATTTCTATCTCGGGCGACTGAATCAACACAGACATTTACTATAAACCGATCGACTCCCACAGCTATCTAGACTACACTTCGTCACACCCTGCCCCCTGTAAAAACGCCATCCCATTTTCCCAATTCCTTCGTCTCCGCCGCATCTGCTCCCAGGAGGACCAGTTTCAATACCGTACAATTCAGATGGCCTCCTTCTTCAAAGACCACAATTTTCCCCGCAGACGTGTTCGACGATGCCCTCCACTGCATCTCCTTCACTTCCCGCTCCTCTGCCCTTGAGTCCCGCCCCTCCAACCGCCACCAGGTCAGAACCACACTGGTCCTCACCTACCACCCCAACAACCTCCATATAAAGCGTATCATCTGCCGTCATTTCAGCCACTTCCAAACGGACCCCACCACCAACGACATATTTCCCTCCCCTCCCCTACCAACATTCCGAAAAGACCATTCCCTCCGTGACTCCCTCGTCAGGTCCACACCCCCCACCAACACAACCTCCACTCCCGGCAACTTCCCCTGCAACCGCAAGAAATGCAAAACTTGCGCCCACACCTCCCCCCTCATTTCACTCCAAGGCCCCAAGGGATCCTTCCATATCCGCCGCAAATTCACCTGTACCTCCACACACATCATTTATTGCATCTGCTGCACCCGATGTGGCCTCCTCTATATTGGGAAGACAGGCTGCCTACTTGCGGAACATTTCAGTGAACACCTCTGGGACATCCAGACCAACCAACCCAATCACCCTGTGGCTCAAAACTTCAACTCACCTCCCACTCCACCAAGGAAATTCAGGTCCTTGGACTCCTCCACCGCCAGACGATAGCAACACGACCGTTGGAGGAAGAGCGCCTCATCTTTCTTCTCGGAACCCTCCAACCACAAGGGATGAACTGAGATTTTTCCAGTTTCCCCATTTCCCCTCCCCCCACCTGTCTCAGTCAAATCCTTCGAACTCAGCACCGCCTTCCTAACGTGCAATCTTCTTCCTGACCTCTCCGTCCCCACCCCACTCCTGCCCATCACCCTCACCTTGAACTCCTTCCACCTATCGCATTTCCAACGTCCCTTCCCATGTCCCTCTGTCCTATCATTTATCTTAGCCTGCTGGACACACTTCCCTCATTCCTGAAGAAGCGTTTATGCCCGAAACGTCGATTCGCCTGTTTCTTGGACACTGCCTGACCTGCTGCGTTTTTCCAGCAACACATTTTCAACTCTGATAGTGAAGTAGTAAGCGTGAGGGGTTCATGGTGATAGTGACAGACTAAATGTCAGGGGTCAGGGTTACAGTGACGCAGTAATGTAAGGGGTTCAGGATGATCCTGACAGCTTAAATGTGAGGTGTCAGTGTAACAGTGATGCATTAAGTGTGAGGAGGTCAGGGTGATAGTGATAGATTAAATGTGAATGCTCAGAGTGTCAGTTACGCAGTAAGTGTGGGAGGGAGAGGCTGGTCGTGACACAGTGCGTGAGTTGGGTTTCAGGGTGACTCTGATACAGTAAATTTGAGCGGGAGAGCCTGGTAGTAACGCACTAAGTATGAGTCGGCCAGGGTGAGTGTGACGCAGTAAGTGTGAGGGGGGTCCGTCTCACAGTGATGCAGTAAGTGTGAGCGGGTCAGGTTGATACTGACGGAATAATTGTGAGGGATCAGGGTGACAGTGGCTCAGTAAGAGTAAGGGATGTCGGTGACAGTGATGCAGTTATTGTGAGGGGGTCTCGCTCATAGTGATGCAGCAATGTAAGGGGGTTAGGCTGATAGTGAATGGGATCAAGGTGATAGTGAAAGATTAATTGCGTGGGGGTCAGGGTGACAGTGACACAGTGCGTGTGTATGGGTCTGGTTAATAGTGACGCAAGAAGTGTAGTTGGTCAGGCTGATATTGACTCAGTAAGAGTGAGTGGGTCAGTGTGATAGTGACACATTAAATGTGAGAGGAGAGGCTGGTGGTGACACAGTAAGTACGATGGGGTCATGGTGACAGTGACGGAGTAAGTGTGAGGGGATCACAGTGACAGTGACGCAGTTATTGTGTGAGGTGTCAGGGTGATAGTGACGCAGTAAGTGTGAGGCTATCGGGGTGACAGTGGCGCATTATGTATGAGGGAGTCAGGTTGACAGCGACACTGTAAATGTAAGGGGGTCAGGGTGATATTGACGCAGTAAATGTGATGGGTTAAGGCTGGTACTGACGCACTAATTGTGAGGGGGTCAGGGTGATAACGATGCAGTAAGTGTGAGGGGGCAGGCTGATATTGACGCACGTAAATATGATGGGGTCCGGCTGGTAGTGACACAATAAGTGTGAGCGGGTCAGGGTGAGAGTGATGCAGGAAGTGTGAGGGGTCAGGCTGATAGTGATACAGTAAGTGTGAGGTAGTCATGCTGTTAGTGATGCAATAAGTGTGTAGGGTCCACGGTGACAGTGATGCAGTGAGTTTGAGGGGTTCAGGCTGATAGTGACACAGTAAGTGTGAGGGAGTCAGGCTGGTGGCGACACAGTCTGTGTGAGGGGTAGATGCTGGTAAGTGTCATTGTGCCAGGGTTATAGTGATGCAGACATTGTGAGGGGGTCAGGGTGATAGTGACACAGTGAATATGAAGGGGTCAGGCTGATACTTTCGCAGTAAGTGTCAGGGTTTTAGGGTGATAGTGATGCAGTCAGTGTGGGTGTGTGATGATGGCAGTGACATAGTAATTGTGAAGGGATCTGGGTGATAGTGACGCAGTAAGTGCGAGCGGGAAGGAAGATATTGATGCAGTAAGTGTGGGAGGTCAGTGTGATGTTGACGCAGTAACAGTGAGGGGGTCAGGGTGATCGTGACGCAGTAAATGTGAGGGGTCAGGGTAATAGTGACGCAGTAAATGTGAGGGGGTCAGGCTGGTAGCGACGCAGTAAGTGTGAGAGGGGCAGAGTCACAGTGACGCAGTAAGTTTGAGGGGGTCAAACTGACAGTGATGCAGTAAGTGTGAGGGGGAGAGGCCGGTAGTGATGCAGTAAGTTTGAGGAGCACAGCCTGATAGTGACACAATAAGTGTGAGTTTTTCCAGCTCATCGTGAAGCTATAAGTGTGAAGGGGTCAGAATGATTCTGACGCAGAAACTCTGAGGGATCAGGATGCTAATGATGCAATAATTGAGTGTCAGTCAGGGTGTTTGTGACGCAGTAATTGTGAGGGAGTCAGGGTGATACTGACATAGGAACTGTGAGGGGGTCAGTGTGATAGTGAAGCAGGAAGTGTGAGGGGGTCAGCGTGACAGTGACGCTATAAGTGTGATTGTACCAGGGTGATAGTGATGCAGGAAATGTGAGGGGGTGAGGATGGGCGTGATGCAGTAACTGTGAGGGGCTCAGTCTGACAGTGACGCAGTAGGTGTGAGTATGTCCAGCTCGTAGTGAAGCTGTAAGTGTGTGGGGTGTCATGGTGATATTGACGCAGTAAGTGTGAGGCGGTCAGGGTGATAGTGATGCAGTAAGAGTGAGGGAATCAGGGTGATAGTGACGCAGTAATTGTGAGGGGGCCTGCTTGACAGTGTGCAGTCGTGTGATGGGGTCATGGTGATAGTGACACAGTAAGTGCGTGGGTGTCAGGGTGATAGTGACGCAGTAATTGGGAGGGGGAGAGGCTGGTAGTGATGCAGTATGTGTGAGTATGTCCAGCTCGTAGTGAAATTGTAAGTGTGTGGGGGACATGGTGATATTGACGCAGTAAGTGTGAGGATGTCAGGGTGACAGTGACGCAGTAAGTGTGAGGGCGTCAGGGTGATGGTGAAGCAGTAAATGTGAGGGGTTCAGTGTGACAGTGATGCAGTAATTGTGAGGAAGTCAGGGTGATATTGATGCAGTAAGTGTGAGGGGTCTGGGTGACAGAGATTCAGTAAGTGCAGGGGTTTTAGGGTGATAGTGACGGCTGGTAGTGATCCAGTAAGTGCGAGGGGATCCGGCTGATAGTGACACAGTAATTGTGATGGGTCAGGGCGATAGTGACGAGGTAAGTATGTGAAGGTCAGGCTGATAGTGACGCAGTAAGTTTGTGGGGGTCCGATTGATAGTGATGCAGTAACTCTGAGGGATCAGGCTGATAGTGATGCATTAACTGTGATGGGCCAGGGTGATAGTGACACAGTTAGTGTGAGGGGGTCCTGTTGATAGTGAAGCAGTCACCCTGAGATTTCTCTCTGACTGAATCTTTCTCTCTCCTGTGCCTCCCTCCCTCTCTCTCTCCGACACACTCTGTCTCCCTGATCCTTCCCTCTACCTCTGACCCAGAGCCTGGGAGGGTTGGTGGTGAGGCTGCATGTTGGAGGGGTTGAGATGTTGGAGAAAGGGAAAATTGTGGGAGGGAGACAGCGACGGCAGGACAGTGAGAGTAAGCGGGAGGGGGAGGGGGAGAGGAATGAGTCGAGGCAGGTGGAGAATCCAGGGTTGGGGTTATGTGTGTGTGATAGGGGGTCGAGGGAGAGTGAAAGGGAGAGGTGGTGAGCAAGAGTGAGTGTGTAGAGAAGGAGAGGGAGAGAAATGAGGAGAAAGATTAGGAAATGGGGAGGTCAGATTGGAGTGGGGGACACAGAGGGAGTTAAACCCAGCTCCTGAGCTCCGGGCGCGATGCCCTCCGCTTCCCTGAGGACCAGGACTTGGGGCTGAGTCTGTCTCTCTCCAGTTCAGCTTCTCCAACACAAAGACACACACCAACATCGGTCACTCTGCTGCTCGGCACTCTTTAATTCACATTTTTATTGGTTACAAGTGGAAGTGATGGATGCAGTCAGTGGGATGGTGCCTTTTCTCACTGGCCCCTGAGTTGTGAGAAACATTGATATGTTTCCCTGTAAACCGCCTGTGGGATAAGAATGGAGAAACCAGCGCTACCCTCAGTCTGTTACCATAGCGACAGGCTGCTCCATCGCTGAAACACTGACCAGAAATGAGAAAATCCCGGATGGATTGATTAATGAGGGAATTTGATTGATTGATGGATTTGGGTGATGGGATATTTCAGCACATTCTTCAGCTGCTGCCTGAAATTAGTCTGGGTCACGGCATAAATCGCGGTGTTTGTGCAGCAACTGAGGAGCTGCAGCATGAAGCCCAATTCCTGCACAAAGGGATGGAGATGCACAGGGGTATACACAATAACAATCACCCGTACCCACGTAGAATACAGCATGAACGTTGACCATAACAAGATGAAATTGGCCGAGATCACAAATAGTAAAATGATGGATTTTTTTCGGTTTCTCATTTCTGTGTCAGACTGAGAGTCCCCATTGGTGTGAGCGCGGAGTCTCCTGCGGGCTCTGCTGGTCACTAAAATATGTCTGACGGTGAGAACATTGAGCAGCAGAATCAGGAGAAATGGTACACACGGGGTTAGAATGTGATGAAGGAACTCGATTGTGACCCAAACACTGGAGTAACGAACAGCGTTGGTGACATCACAAAACCAGGGGGTGTTCCACAGCAAATACCGAGCCGTGAAAATAAAATACCAGGAAATGTTCTTTAAACAGCTCAACACAGTCACTGCTCCCAGAACCACAGCCGCCGTTTTCTCACTGCAATATTTACTTTTCAGCTTCTGGCAACAAATGGCCACAAACCGATCAAAGGTGAAAGTGACGGTGAACCAGACAGAGCAGTCAGTGGCTGCATAAAGCAGGACGGCGTGGATACTACACACGGGGACGGAGTACTCCAGGAAATAAAACTGTTCCCGATAAACAATGGGAATGTGTCTCAGTATCAGGTCGAGGATAATGACCAAGAGATCCGCCGCTGCCATGGCCCCCAGGTAACGTCTGACACATGGAGACAATCCACAATCTTTATAAAGCAGGACGTAGATGGTCACTACGTTAACTGTGAGGAAGGAAAACAAACCCATTATCCATCAGCCTGGAGGCAAAGGGACCCCGTTGATTTGGGACCCAATGAGATTTTCAAATGTGTCCCTGTATTCAGGGATTTATTAAAATTATTAGAGCTGGAATAACAAATGGGAAAGTCGGGATTACTGACAAAAATGTGACATCAACCACAAGAAACCCTCCCTCCCAAACACACAGAGACACATCCATAAGGACAGATGGTTTGTAGAACATTCCCACACACTCGACCACTCGAGAGCAGACACAGGTCACTCCTTCCCAGTTCCTAATATGGAGGGTGGAAACGTTGCTGTCCTGAAGGATTCTCTCCCAGTTTCCTGAAGACAAATGGAGTTTGGGAATTTTTGTATTTTTGTGTAAATTGTGGACGATCCTGTGTCGTGGAGAAATGTAAACGCAGGGAAAACGTATTCACCCCTTTAACTGCCTAAGGGGCATTCGGAACAGTGTCTCCTTGTCTCTGGGACTGGATCTCTTCCTTCGGGATCTTATCGTTTGTTCAATTCACTGACGTCCGTCCGTTCACAAACAACGTCAGGGACAGAATGTTCCGAGGAATGTCAGTTATAGAATTTTGGGGACAGAACTTTCCGGGGGAATGTCAGTTATAGAATGTCAGGGACAGAACGTTCTGGGGAATGTCGATTATGGAATATCACGGACAGAACATTCCGGGGAATGTCATTTGTAGAATGTCAGGGACAGAGCATTCCGGGGAATGTCGGTTATGGAATATCAGGGACAGAACATTCCGGGGGATGTCATTTGTAGAATGTCAGGGACAGAACGTTCGGGGGAATGGCAGTTATAGAATTTTGGGGACAGAATGTTGCGGGGAACTCCGTGACCTGTCCATTACCTTCTCCCCATCCACACGACCAACATGATGTACTGTACACAGGCTACATATCTGTCCAGCACGGGGAGCTGCACATCCCACATCATTGCATTATCTATAAACCTCAACCAGATAGTCTGACCTGCACAGCGACCTGTGCAGTGATAACTGGTGCATTAATCTTTAAACCAGGAGCAGGTACAATCCCAGCATATAGTGCTGTGTACCCCACCCCAGTGCATTGATCTGAAAACCAGGAGCAGTTACCCTCCCAGCATGTAGGGCGGTGTACCCCACCTCAGTGCATTGATGTGTAACCGAGGTGCAGTTACCCTCCTAGAACGTAGGACTGTGTACCCCACCCCAGTGCATTAATCTGCAACCCAGGAGCAATTACCCTCCCAGCATGTAGGACTGTGTACCCCACCCCAGTGCATTGATCTATAACCCAGGAGCATTTAGCCTCCCAGCATGTAGGATAGTGTACACCACCCCATTGCATTGATGTGTAAACCAGGAGCAGTTACCCTCCCAGCATGTAGGACTGTGTACCCCAGTCCAGTGCATTGATCTGTAACCCAGGAGCAGTTACCCTCCCAACATGTAGGACTGTGTACACCACCCCAGTGCATTTCTCAGTAACACTTTGTTAGATCCCTTCTCAGTGTGGGGAAACTTGCAGTCCATGCTGGAAATGACACGATGTGCAGCTCCCACCCATTGACAGCTCCATATCTATATTGTGCCATGACAAGGGGTTACTGTGGGTGTGGCCATCACTGCCAGAGAGAGATGGTGGGGGAATCAGTACAAATATCACCACATGGGAGGGGTTTGGGGTATAGACAGAGAATGGGAGACGGTGAGACAGTGTCATGGAAGAATGTGTTCCCAGGTTTCAGAATGCTGAAATGTAGACACTTCGACAGCATCCTGTAACATGAGCCAGTCTTCCCAGGAAAGATGTGAAAAAGTGATATTGGTGTGAGGTCAGATGAAACATCAGCTGCATCGTGGTTTAGAAATTATGTTTATGTAATTTTAATAAGTGTCTTTTTCAAACAGTATATTGCTGTAGAGCTAAAGTCGGGTAATAAGCAGTTAAGAGAAAGGGGGTCTCAGAGTTGTTAATAGTTGATGTAAAATGTTCACTTTCAGAGTGAAAAAATAAATTGATGTATTTGTTTAAACAGTGGAATTTGGGAGTTCTCTGTCACTTATATTTTAACTATTTACGAGGTGAATTGAGTATATTTTTATGTTTAGGTTTGATTACCATATGAACTTCACGTCGTGCCCTAACCATTCTCGTGTGTGTCTCTGTCTGTCTGTGTGGGGCAGGTCTGGTAGTCTCTGTGGTGCTTAAAGTGATGCAATGACACCCTCTGCTGGCCTCCCCACGCCACTGCATAGGCATTGGCAGAGTGTGAAAACCAACAGGGATCTGTTCAGAGGGGGAGGGAGAGGGCAGCTGCTCACAACACCATCCAAACAGATGTCTTATCCATGTACTGATCTAAATGTCCTTTAAACATTGTAACTGTCCCTGCTTTCACCACTTGCTCTGCAAGTTAATTCCACACACAAGCCAGCTTCTGTCTAAAATAATTACCTCTCATGACTTTTGTAAATCTTTTTCCTCGCACCTTAAAATATCACTCCGTTTTGAATCCCCAACTCTAGGGAAAAGACATTAGCCCTTCAGCTTATCTGTACCCTCATTATTTTATAAATCTCTGCAAAGTTACCCCTTAATCTCATACTCTCCAGTGAAAGAAGTCCCAGCCTATCCAGCCTCCCTTTGTTGCTCAATCCCTCCATTTCCAACAACATCCAGGTTAAACTCTTCTGAACCCTCTCCAGCTTAATAATATCTAGGTCAATAATATCAAAGTGAACAGTGAAGGTATTTTCTAAGGGTACGGGGAGTCCAAAACTAGAGGACATAGACTTAAGGTGAGCTTAAGGGGTAGCTTTTTCACCCAGAGGGTGGTGTGCCTATGGAAGGTGCGGGCAGGATGACCAGACTGGACACAGTATTCCAGAAGAGGTTTCACAAATATCCTGTACAACCAGAACACGACATCCTAATTCCGATACTCAACGGTCTGACAAATGAAGACCAGTGTGCGAAACACATTCTTAACCATGCTATCTATATGAGATGTAAATTATAAAGAGTCATACCTGACGGCCTAGGTCTCTGTCCTACAACACTGCTAAAGGCACTACTTTTAATTGTATAGGTCCTATCTTGTTTGATTTACCAAATCCAATTCCTCGCATTAATCCAAACTAAACTCCATCCGCCCCCCCTCAGCCCAGTGTGTGACATTACTGCCACCCACCTCCCCCTCCCCCTTCAATTTTAAAATGCCGTCCCCCTCTCCAGGTGGCCTGCACACTCCGGCCTTAATTTTCACAAAGACACTGAGCTTGGTTTGCCTTGTGTGGTTAGAGGGAGGAGGGACAGATTGCAGACACAGTCAGTGGGGAGGAGAGGCTGGGCAGTCATCAGCGGCCTGGTTTCATTTCATGGTTTTAGGAAAAGGGCAGTCGCACGTTAGAGGTGGGTAAGAGTGATCGGTGTTTTGGAGTCAGAAATGAAGCTCTTCCTTCGTCTCTGGTGTTCAGTAATAAGCATCTATTTGAGACCCTTCATTGGGCAGAGTATGTCTGCAGGATTTCTTTCCCTAATATTGCAGACTGCAGATAATAGCGATTAAAGATGTTCATAGTTAATTTCGATAGCATAGCAAGTACACTCAATATCCTACAGTTGCGATAAATATCTTGCATTTGTTTAACAAAACAAAGTGTTTTTTGTAGCTCAGTAATGCTAACCTGATTATAATAAATCCACACCGAGCTGAAAGCGGGCACTTAAAATATGACCCAAAATCTGGGTATGGTAGTATAGTGGGTAGTGTCCCTGTCTCTGAGCCAGAGCTCTGGATTTGATTCCATTTCGTGAACTTTTGTACTGGTGTTCCTAGCTCTGGACTAGAGGGCCTGGATTCAAATCCTGCCTGTTGCAGAGGTATGTCACAGCATATAAGAACAGGCTGATGAGCAAACACAACAGGAGAATAATGTTACAGCTTTAAGGGTATTGCCGAATGGTGCTAGTGTCCCTACCTCGGGGCATAAAGGTCTAGGTGTAAAGCTCACAGAAGTGTCTCATGATACATCTGAAGAAACTGATCAACATGGATTTAGAATTGTGACTTGATGGAGCAGGAAGAGATGTCAGTATTGAATTTCAGAATTTAGGCCCAGGATGACTGAACGTATAATCGTTCAGTTTGATTGGAGTCACATTTCACAGCAGTAATGGTATATAAAATCAGAATGGTGATGGGTAGGGTGAGTAGTCAGGGTTTTTCCTCAGTTTAGGGGCGTCCAAAACTAGAGGACATTGGTTGAAAGTGAGAGGGGAAAGGTTTTCAAGACATCTTAAGGGGTACTATTTCACACAGAGGGTGGTGTGTGTATGGAATGATATCAGAGGGAGTGCTGGAGGCTGGTACAAATACAGCATGTAAAAGGCATCTCGTTGCTGACAGACCTGCCGAGCTTTTCCAGCAATTTCTGTATTTGCTACAAAAAATGCATTAATTTTGATACAGGTATTCTGAATACATTAAACATTTTATGTTTTTAATGACGCAGGGACATATAAACATATCTTCAAATCGAACAAGACCACCTTCTGCTAAGGGTATGGCTCTGTGAACGACAGCAGCAATGATGCACCTACATGGAACAGGGAATGTGATGGAGACATAGTTTGGACAATGTACAACGAGACCTCACATGGTCCAGTTTGGGAGAGGATGACATTATTGTGTGATTCAGCTCAGAGAGAGAGAAAATATCATCTGCCAGAGAATGAACGGCCTATTGCACTTGCTCTCCGTCATTGTTCCTCATCATAGCAATGTGTGCGATCTAAAAAAGAACACTACAGTAATCGTTACCATTCTTATTTTTATAGAATTCCTGCAGTGTGGAAACAGACCCTTCGGCCTAACAAGTCCATACCAACCTTCCAAAGATTAACCTTCCCAGGCCCATTCCCTTGCATTTACCCCTGATTAATGCACCTAACCGAGAAACCCGTGAACACTATGGACAATTGAGAATGACCAATTCACCCCACATGCACAGCTTTGGACTGTGGGCGGAAAATGGAGCACTCATGAGAAGTTCACACAGACAAGGGAAGAATGTTCAAACTCCACACAGATAGTGTGGAGGCTGAAATTAAACCCAAATTCCTGGTACTGTGAGGCAGCGCTGCTAACCACTGAGCCACTGTGCTAGCTATTGGAGGATTCCTGAACAGTATTCATTGGAATCTCCTCACTGCCTAATGCGAAGGGAATTCAGCCAACTCCAACTGTTCCAGGATGAAATCCCATTGCTAGCAGCTTGTGTGAGTAGAATATCTTCAGAAGCAGAATAACATTTTGGAAAATCTCTCAATTTTTCCTTTTGTCATGAGTTACACGAATATCCAGGCCACGTTCTTTCAACTTGAAATTGCAGAGATTTTCTTTATCGTTGTTTCTGTGTGTGCGCGAGTGTGTATGTGTGTGTATATGTGTGTGTGTCTCTGTGTGTGTCTGTGTCTGTGTGTGTGTGTGACTGTGTGTATTTGTATGTGTGCGTATATGTGTGTGTGTCTGTGTGTATGTGTGGGTGTGTGTGTCTGTGAGTGTGTGTGTTGTCTGCGTGTGTATGTGAGTGTGTGTGCGTGCGCGTGTCTGTGTCTGTGTGTGTGTCTGTGTGCGTATGTCTGTTTGTGTGTGTGTGTGTGTGTGTGTGTGTCAGTCAGTGTTTTTAGAAATGGAAATTTCGATTCTATTTTTGTAATATCCAAGCAGTTTGCCAATCATCTTTCCAACATTGTTTGAGTAACATTGCTCTGGTTCATAAAGGTGATATTTTAACAGTTTAAAGAAACTAACCTGACTTGTTCCTAAAACTGACCCTGACCCAGTCTGTGACCGATATCATCGGCCACATCACCGACCTGGTTACATTTAGCATTTGTTGTGAGCAGTGGAGGAGTGGGACTAGAAAAGGAAACATTGACCCAAAAAGCCAGGGAACTATAGACCGGTGAGCCTGATGTCAGTGGTGGGTAAGTTGTTGGAGGGGATTCTGAGGGATAGGATTTACATACATTTGGGAATGCAAGGGCTGATCGGGATAGTCAACATGACTTTCTGCATGGGAAATCATGTCTCATTAATTTGATTGCGTTTTATGAAGAGGTGACAAAGAAGATTGATGAAGGTAGTTTGGTAGGCATTGTCGATATGGACTTGAGCAAGGTGTTAATGACATTCCGATTGGTGCACAGATTAGTACGTTTCTGTCACATGGGATACAGAGGAAGCTAGTCACAACTGTCTTGAAGGAAGAGGGGTATTTTTCAGAACTGGAGGCTCGTGAGCAGCACTGTGCTGTAAGAATCAGGACTGAGTTCACTGCATTTCATCATTTATGTAAAGGATTTAGATGTGAATATCGGGACTATAGATAGTAAGCAGGAGAAAGTGAGGACTGCAGATGCTGGAGATCCTGAAGAAGGGCTTATGCCCGAAACATCGATTCTCCTGCTCCTTTGATGCTGCCTGACCTGCTGCGCTTTTCCAGCAACCCATTTTTAAGCAGAGTTAATAAGTTTATAGATTGCATCAGAAAGGTGGTGTAGTAGATCATCTCAGAGTTCAACAAGACCACAATTAGATGGGACAAAGGGGCAAGGAGTGACAGTTGAAGTTTAATTTAAGATAAATACGAGGTTTTGCATATTCGGAGTCAAATAGTGGAGAAAATATACACTCGATGGTAAGGTCCGGGGGAGTGCTGTGGAACAAACGGACATAGGTTTGCAGGTACATTGTTCCTTGAAAGTGGAGTCGCAGGTAGACAGTGTGGGACAGAACACATTTGGCACATTTGCCTTAGTCAGTCAGAGCATTGAGTATCGGAGTTGGGTTGGGATGTTGCATCCGTGCAGAATGTTGTGAGGCCACTTTAAGAATACTGCGTACAATTCGGTTTTCTATAGAAATGACTTACTCAGATCTTCCAGGACTGGAGGTTTGAGCTTTAGGGTAAGGTTGATTACATTTGGGTGCTTCCACTCTGGAGTGGCAAAGGCTGAGGTGTGACATTATAGAGGTGTATAAAACCAGCAGGGGCATGGACATTCTGAACAGGATAGGGGAGGCCAGAACAAGAGGGCATAGGTTGAAGGCGAGAGGGCGAATGATTTAGAAGGGACCTGAAGGTAAATGATTCACACACAGAGTGGTGTGCGTACAGGAAGTGCTGTTAGAGGAAGTGGTGAAGGCGGTTACAATCGCACATTTAGTAAGTATTTGAAAGAGGAGGGATATTGGCCAAATGTTAGCAAATGAGACTGGATCAGATTTGAGATCTGATTGGAGTAAACAGATTGCACTAACGGGTCTGTTTCCGTTCTGCATGACATTCTGATTCTATAAGAGAGATGACAAAAAATTCTGGAAGGACCTTTCAAGTGGGAATTCTCTTCACTGGAAGTTTATCGTGCCTCTATGTTCACATTGATTGAAAGCTGTGTTAGTTAAATATTTCACAAGGAAGGGAATCACGGATAATGGGACACATATAGGAAAGGGGGGCTGAGGCAAAACCTGATCACCCACAATCTTAGTGCCTGGTGGAGAAGGCTCAAAGTGTCAAATGACCAAGTCCTGCTCGTCAGTCCCATGTTTCTGTGTTCTATTCAGCCCCTCAAACCTGCTAGGCAGGAGCAGTTGGACATTACTTACTGCTGTAAACTGGTGCACAGGAACAGAGTAGACCATTCAGCCCCTCAAGACTGACACACACGCTTTGAGGAGATTTGGGAAATGTAATTGGAAAACCCAGGCTGGGTATGAAAGAGGCCCCTTATTTCTCTTTACAGAGCTTCCTCACCCTGCAACTTGTGCCTCTGACAGGTCAATATTCATCTACCTTCTTTTTTTAATGCGTTCAGACATCTAGCTACCCCTAGATGTAGCTAGATGAGAAGAGAAATCCTGGCATTCAATGCCTCCTGTTTGAAGAAAACCTTTGCTGCTCCGATATATCATGGCCAATGATGTGAACAAAAGAGCTTGACACAAGGATTCAGGTAAAAATGACTGGCCCTGATATCAAGGCAGTGGTTAACTTCTGTTGACATCAAGGAATTTACCAAACTGGACCTAATGGGAATCAGAGTAAACTCTCCAATGTTTGGAATCAAACATGGCAAAAAGGGAGATGTCCATCGTCTCAGTCCTGGGTCACTTTTGTGGGAGATCCTCAGGTTGGCTTACTCTTCACAAACATCTTCAGCTGCTTCATCAGTGTTTCCATGCCCCCATCCTCCCCACAATAAGATCATAATGTGGGGATGGTCACTGAAGATTCCACAATGTTCAGAACATTTTGTCCCCCGTCAGCTGCTGAACTGTCTGTGTCCATGTGCAGTCAGACCCAGACTCCATTGAGGCTTGTACTTGTAAAGGTCCATAACATTCATGTAACAGCAATGCCTGACACTGCACATTGCCACAGTAAAACAAGAGTTCATTAAACACCTCACACTGGTTGCACAGGAATATGAGGAAGTTGTTCAGCCCATTGATACTATTGGTGAAAAACAGGGACGGCCCATTCAATGCCTCCAGCCTATTACTCAGGAACAGAAGGAGTCTAGTGTGATGGAATACACGAGAGCCCCTCGAAACTATTTGAAGGTGGTAGCCTAGATTAAAATGTTTTCTTATTTTAATGGAAATGTAAAGTGTCTGTTCCAGAAGCAATGTGAATAGTCAAATTTCTCGGTGTGAAGCAAAACACCACCTATTTAAACACAAAAGATACAATGAAACCAACGAACGAGGAATTTAGAATAACATAATTCGATTGGACATGTTAACAGAATAATAGATCTAGCAACTATTACTAATGAACTGTTCCAATATAGGAAACTTCTATAAACAAAGCCCTTGGCAAAAATGAATATTCAGACACAGAATATCACAAACATTTCTCCAACCCAGGAATTAAAAACAGCATCAAAAGAAAATTCAGACAGAGTAGCAGCCAGGATACATCCAGTGAAGCTTCCAACTCTGTGGAGATCCCAATAGTGAGAAAGCAAAACCCCGAGATCCTAATCTGTGAGATCTGGCCACACACATTCAGTCTGCATTAAAATAAACCCAAGGCCTCGCTGGCTGTTTACTCAGTGGGCTTAACTAGCCAGATTGGTAACGATCATTCAATGTCTCTCTGAAAAGAAACCAGGACAAAATAACGACTTAAAGCTGCAGCACCATCACACTTGTCAGTACATCGAGCTGTCAAACAGGAACCATGGGTAACCCAGTCAGGTCTTTGGCCGTGTTCAATCGGACGAGGAAGAAGCCATTCAGTCCCTTGAGTCACTTACACAGGAACAGGAGGAGGCCATTCAGCCCCTTAAGTCATTTATACAGAACAGGAGGAGGTAATTCCCCCCTCTACGCACTTACAAAGAGACAAAATGAGGTAATTGATGCTGATCCCTGATGAATGGCTGATACCCCAAATGTGGATTCTCCTCGGATGCTGCCTGATCTGCTGTGTCTCTCTACTCCAATTTCCAGCATCGGCAGTCCTCACTGTCTCCTAATTGATGCTCTAACATGATGACCAAGTGGAGCAGAGGGTACACAGACAGACTGCTGCACAATGTTCCTCGTGGCTCTGTTGCTCATGATACACACGTGGGACTTTATTGTGGTTTTCTAGCGGTTAGCAGGGAAGGCATGTGTCTTTTGTGAAGTCTCAAGAAGACACCTTCCGTCTCCGAGAAGCCAGCCTGGTGTTCTCTGTGTAGGGCGAGAGCTGGTGGGAATGGCTACCTGTTTCAGATGGAAGGTATTGTGGCTGCTGTTGGGGATTGTGAGCAACATGACGTTCAGTACAGGTTCACACGCCGACTGCACAATAACGTGGGGAGAGTTAATTTAGGCTTATAAACTATTAGGAAAGTCACATTAAACTGATGAGTGGACTCTCTAAGTTCAAATAATGCTGATCTTGTTCATGTTGATCTTGTCTAGTGCACGTCCTGTTCAGTGTAACCTGTATGCCTTACTCTGTCCAAGTCTATTTCCACCCTGTGATCTGTCTGGCCATGCTTACTATGATCTGCCTCCACTACTCATAAATAAAGTGATTCCCTGTACTGAGGTACACGTGGCAATAAATCAAACCAATAACTCCTGGGTAAAGTATAGAATTTCTCTCCCTGTTAATGTCTCATTAGGAATTAAGTAATCGATTTTGCCACTCCTCATGTTTCAGTATTACCATTTCTTCGTCTCACAGCTCTACAGATTAAACACTCAGCTTCTTTTCTCTATCCTAATGTTACCATCAACCGTGTCTGTGGTAAGGAGATCATTCCTTACAAAAATCAAATCCATACAGAGTGCCCCAATGCTCTCTGAACAAGTCTCTACAACAGCAGAAAAATGGCTTTACTTATGTACTCGAATCATCTTACAATGAAGGACAACATACTATTGACTGCACCCATTACTTACACAGGGTTTGATTCGGAGCAGTCAGCATAGACTTGTGAGCACAAGATCATGCTTCCCAAATTTTTAAGCGTTATTTGATGAAGTGACCAAGAAGGTTGATGAGGGCAGAGCGGTAGATGCAGTCTGTATGGATTTCAGTAAGGCCTTTGATAAGTTGCCACATGGCAGTCTGCTCTGGAAGGTTCCATCACATGGAATGCTGGGGGAACAGGCCAATTGGATACACAGTTGGCTTGATGGTAGGAAGCAGAGGGTTTAGTGGAAGGATGCTTGTCTTACGATTGAAGGCCGAGAGAAAATGAGGACTGCAGATGCTGGAGATCAGAGTTGAAAAGTGTGGGGCTGGAAAAGCACAGTCGGTCAGGCAGTATCCGAGAGGTAGGAGAGTTGACATTTCTGGCATAAATCGTTCATCAGGAAATTGGGGGGGGGGGAGGGAAGGGCAAGGGGCTGAGAAACAAATAGGATGTTGGGGCTGGAGCTTGATGGACGGGAGCTTGGGAGGCGATAAGTAGATGCAGGTGGGGTGTGATGGTGATAGATCGGAGAGGAGGGTGAAGTGGGTAGGTGGTGGAATAGCTGAAACCCTCAAACTATACAGCATCAACATCAACTTCATCAATTTCCAAATCTCCCCTCCCCAAACCTCATCCCAGATCTAACCATTCAACTTAGCACCACCATCTTGAACTTTCTTATTTGTCCATCTTCCTTCCCACCTATCCACTCCACCCTACCCTCCGACATATCACTCTCACTCACAACTACATCTTCTTATCACCCTCCCAGTGACCCTTCCACCAGCCCAGCTCCTACCCTCCTATTTATCTTACAGCCCCCTTTTCCTCCGCCACATTCCTGATGATGGATTTATACCGGATATTTCGACTGTCCTGCTCTTAGGATTCTGCCTGATCTGTTGTGCTTTTCTGGCACCTCACTTCTCAACCATTAGAGACTGAGCAAATCCCGTATCTCACAAAATTATAACTTATTGTCCTCCCAAACCCCCTCCCCCCCGCCAACTTCTGAGTAAACCTTATCCACAGAGGCAAATTCTTTATAGAGAACAGGCACTGACTCTATACCTAGGCTGTGCACTCTCCTGCAGCTCCTTGGAGACTTGGGGTCTTCTTTACCAGATTCACTAATGCCACTGGCTTAACCTCTTTTAACGCATCTTTTCCCAAAGTGACTTCCTTCAATGCCCAGCAAGGTGTGTCCCAGCTTCCTGCAGTGAAAACACCTTTTCCCAGTGCCCTTCTTAAACCATCGGCACTGTAATTCTATGTGTTCCACTCCCTTATAGTGAGAACACATGAGGCCTTTCACCACTTTTCAACCCGCTTGAGCTTATTTTTCACCTGTGGTAAACTATTGCTAGTGTGCTTTACTCTATGTTTTGCAGTGTAGGATCTCCCCTTCTCACAATTTCTATCCCTCACAGGATGAACATCCTCCCAGAAACTAAATTTCATCTCATGCACCAATGCATATTCACCTGCCATTTCTGCCGTGCTTTTCACTTCTTGAACTTTCTGTTCATTCACATGGACCCTTACCATCTCTGAAGTGAGTCTTTAAACTCCTCCAGCAGAATAATCTCCCTTCGAGCCTCACAGGCATTATCCATTTTTATGCCCTGCACCCATCTATCAAAATAACTGTGCTTAATTCTTCCAAACTCAAAATAAGCTTCACCTGGTTCTCTCTCTATTTTTCTGACCCTCTGTCTATATTCTTCTAGTACCAAAGCATAACCACTCAAAATAGTTAGATTTACATTTCCAGAATCTCTTGAGCCGTCATCTGACAGCGCTGCACATACCTCACTAACTGTGCCCACCAGTTTAGTCGAAACTAGCATTACCCACAAGTTCACTGGACACGCCATCTACTAAGCCATTTTTTCAAACAAAATAAAAGATGATTTGATATTTTTTCACCGAAATATGGTGAGGTATTAACATAGTTGTATATATCCCTACGTTCCCCATCCTGTTAATTTAACTTCCTGGTTTAATTCCAAACTTCTGAATTTCAAGTTCTCTCTCTCTTCCTTTATCCTCTCTTTCTCTATCTTCTCTATTTGTTTCCGCCTCTTTCTTTATTTTCTAACTTGAGTTGCCATATTTGCAATTTAAGTTTTTTTCTGTTTCTCTGACACACCAACGTGTTTGACCAACTCCATTACAACTTCAGTTTTTCTTTTGTCGCTGGTTAAACCCAATTCCAACCTATTTGCTAATTCTAAATAAAATGTCCTTCTGTCTTTCTAAACTTCCTTGGCAAATTTGGGAACCTCTTTATTAAGACTAAAAGCTTTTTCTCTCACTTGCAATTTAACCAAGCTCAGGCAAACAAAATTAAATGATAATTTCTACCAGTTTTATTTGAAGATCTAGGTCAATACTTGCCACGTGGTGGAATCTGCTGGTACCTTTTCTGCCCTAAATCTGTTCAAATCTGTCCAAATCCCATACGGCAAGGCCCCAAACTGTTATGACTTCAATGTCGAACCCTTCTGTTGATTAAAACCACACACCCAGAAAACCTCTCCTCACATCATAATCTGTTAAAACATGAGAACTCCTGAATTCCACTAATAAAGGTAAAATAGTAGTTTATATGTATGCAGGTTAGCTCGTTATGCTTGAAGGTTTCTTTTCAGTTGTTTCGATACCATGACTAGGTAACATCATCAATGAGAGTCTCCGCTGAAGCGTTGGTGGCATGTCCCACCTCTATTTATAGGTTTTGGCTTTCTTAACGTGGGTGGGTCATTTCCAATTCTTTTGTTTTACAAGAGAAGGTAGATAGGATCTAAATTAATATGTTTATTGATGGACGTCTAGTTAGAAAGCCATTCCTCGAAGAATGTCCTTGTGTGTCTTTGTATGTGTGTGCTGTCCCAATCAAAGTGGTGTCTTTCTTTGTCTGTATGTATGGAACATAGTGGCAATGGGTCGTGTCTTTGGGTGGCCAGTTGGTGTTCATGTATCCTGGTAATACGACAACAGGGCCATTTCAATGGCGGAAAAATGATTTTATATACACTGTTTAATCAATGTGTGTGTGTGCAGATAAGTATCATTTTTTCGTATGTGCACAACACTTTCTAAATGAACAACGGAGACACAGTTAACGAAAAATGATGCACATGATCTATAAACTTTGTGAAATATTAAAACTTTATTTGATCCTCATCTAAAGTGATATGTTCCACTTCTCTGAATGTTCACTCCTTTTCTGGAATTCTCTACTCTAATCTCTCATTCTTATCAAGATGTGTGTTATAAATTCTTGTGTCTGGTATCCCAACTTATTTCAGTTAATCCCTTTCTACCAGGACTTCTAGAGTTTGGCCTGCGGGTTTCTTTCCAAAGTTAGTGTCTGTCATGTTGTTGGAGATTAAAATTCTGGCATCAGACCCAGCAGTTGAACACATTGCTCTGTTGTACATGCACTGTACAAATGACCACAGCACACAGGCATTGCCAAAGCATTGATGGATGTATATCAAACCTTTCAATAATCATGTATTCTCATTTTTCACATTTCCTTACCAATATCCTCTCACTCGTTCTGTATTTGTATCTAGTTAAGTAATTTACGAATTATTCTTCACATCCCTTCTCTCAAAACACCTTCTTTCGGTTTATATCTATTGCTCTCTTCTTGATGTAATGTGACTATAATTGAGCATTGTAATTAAAATGATATGTGGGAGGAGCTGGCCAGAGTTAATTGGTAGGGGAGCCGATCAGGAAAGACCATGGAGCAGCAATGGCAGGAGTGTCTGGGGATAATTCGGAGGATATCAGAAATTAATCCCAAAAGGAGATGAACCATACTCATGGGAGGACAAGGCAGCCATGAGTGCGAAGGCATCAAACCAAAAGAGGAAACATACAATGTGGTGAAGATGATTGAGTATCCAGAGAATTTATTGGCTCTGAAACCACAAAAGGCTGGCATCACTGACACTACAGAGTTCTTAATCATGGTCAGGGAGAGAAACAGAGGGAAAGATTTTCATTTTAAACACAGAAGATAGTATTACTCAAGTGAAAAAAAGATTCAGATTAATTAAACAGTCGAATTAAAATTAGTTAATTGTCTTTGCAGAATGTGTCAAATTGAAAACATGACCCAGGGAGAGACCCTCAGCAGAATGAGAGTATGAAAAGGGAAGTGTTACGACATCAGAAACCCGAGTAGGTCACTGAGTACAGGGTTGATGGGTAAATGAGTCTCAATGTGAACTAAGGGACAGACAGCACAATTGCATTGCACATATTGCAGCTAAATACTACATATTTATGTAGTGCTGTAGACCACAGCAGCAGAAGAAACAGAACAGCATTCATCCACAATCTGTACCATTTCTGCCCATGGATAAGCTCCTCAGTCAGCCATTACCATCAACCTATGTTTCAGTAATGACTGTGGGTGAACATGTCAGGGTCAGAACCATGTGAACCTAAATGTGATGGTAACACATTAAAGCTACCAACAGGTCTGATCGAAGCTCTGCAGTCTTGCCACATTCAGTCACTAATAGTGATGGACGATTAAAAAAAATGACTGGAGGACAGGATTCCAT
This sequence comes from Hemiscyllium ocellatum, assembly GCF_020745735.1. Lineage (NCBI taxonomy): Eukaryota > Metazoa > Chordata > Chondrichthyes > Orectolobiformes > Hemiscylliidae > Hemiscyllium > Hemiscyllium ocellatum. Next base: position 24,933,573 of record NC_083446.1, read on the forward strand.
AAATATCCTCATACTGCATAACAGAAATGTCCTGTACACCAGTGTAAAACACAAGGATGTAGTATCTGCACCATTCTCAGCCAGAAATGTTGAGTTGATGATCCACTTCACTGTCGTCATGATGCCCACAGAATTACTGATGCCAGCCTTCAACCTATTGGATTTTCTGCCCGTGACATGAAGAAACAGCTGAACATCGTAGATGCAATAAAGGCAATGGCCCTGACATTATTCCTGCAATCGGACTGAAGATTGGGCTGTATAACAAGCCGTGTCCCTGTGGAAGCTGTTTCGTTCCAGCTCCATCTCCCTGGCAATGTGGAAAATTGCTCAACTATGTTCAGTCCCCATAGAGGAGAATAATTACAATCTGACCAATTACCATCCCCTCAGTCCAATCACGATAGTCACATTTGTGGGAGTTCTTTTTGACAGAGCTGTCAAGTATCGCAGAAATAACGTGCTCAGTGTGGTTTCCGATAGGTCCCCATGTAGAGATGGTGCTGGAAATGTCACTGGATGATTAACCCAGACCAGGATAATGCTTTGGCAGCTGGCGGAAGTTAAAAGCAATTGATAAAATATTAAGATGCATAATCTGGCATCAGTAACAGTGTCCTTGAAGTCAATGTCGATTGTAAACACCAATTTCCTCCCCCAACGTACTTTCAGGAAGTGAATCTCCCGTGCTTTCCTGGTCTGGCTAAACGTGACTCCAGACACACAGCCATCTGCTAAACTCTTCAATGGTCTCTGAAACGGCCAAGCAGGACACTCTATTGTATCAAACTTCTTCGAGGTCTTAAAGGTTAAACCTGGACAGAACTCACAGCCTCAGCTGATATCGGAAAAGGGATTGGGAAACACAGTTCTGTTGACCCTGCACAGACCTCCTTTCTAACATCTGAGAGCTTGTGACAATATTTACAGAGCTTTCACACAGACTGCACAGAAACATCAGCAAAAGACACATTAAGACTTCCTCATTGTCATTTTCACACATCTCCACAATGCCCTTATTCCAAACAATGAATATATCCATTAGTGTCTTTAACCTTGGGAAGATATAAAATAAGAAGGGCAGTAGTTCCTTTGGTCCCTCGAGTTTGCTACCCAATTCAATATAATAATGGCTGGCCCTTTATTTCCACACCATACTCCTGCTCTCTCACCATCCCTTTACTGTATCTAAATCCTTATTTATATTCAGTGTCTTGCTTTCCAGGTTCAAGCACATTCTCCAGGTTCACCAGTCTCCGAGTGCAGACATTTATTCTCATCTCAATGCAGAGTGGCCCGCCTGTATCTAATACTGTGACGCCTTGTTTTAGACACCACAGCCTGGGAATGATCATCCCTGCTTCCAATCTCTCTCACCCTGTCAGAGTGTCATACATATCACTGAGATCTCCCACCCTCCCCCCGCCACCATTTTCCTAAACCGCATGGAATACAGGCCCAGTCGCCCCAAACACTGCTCCCACAATAAGACTGCTCTCCCTTAATGTCAGGGTTGTCCTTTATTAGGTAAGGAGACCAAAACTGTACACAATACTGCACAATGTTCGAGATGGGGTCTCATCAAGGCCCTGTACCTCTGCCTTTATTCCTGATGAAGGGCTTTTGCCGGAAACGTCGATTTCGCTTCTCGTTGGATGCTGCCTGAACTGCTGTGCTCTTCCAGCATCACTGAACGAGAATCTGATTTCCAGCATCTGCGGTCATTGTTTTTACCCAGTTGCAGTAAGACACTCTTGCTCCTGGATTCAAATCCCCCTGAAATGAAGGTTAGCACATAATTGATCTTCCTAACTGCTTTCTGTTTCTGCAATATCGCTGTTAGTGAATGGTGTACAGGGCGATCCAGTTCCTTTGCAATGTTACAGTTCCCCACCTGATGGGTCTGTCTGCCAATTCCATTCCCAGTATTGACTTCTGGGTTCAGGTCTCACTGCGCTGCAGGGACCTCGGAGGGCTGAGCAGAAGGAAACAACAAAAAGGAGCATGCGCCCCTTTGTACATCAACATGTTTCAAACAATCCCTTTTCAAACGATAGGCTGCCAATCTCTTCTTCCCATCAAAGGGCACAACGTCACCTCTACCCACCCTGCTCTCCATCTGCCACGTATTTGCCCATTCACTCCACTTGTCTTAGTCACCTTGGAGCTTTTTTACAACCTCCTCACCCACTCACAATCCCACATCCTTTAGTTCTGTCGCAGGTTGGGACATATTGTATTTGTTTCCCGCATCCAAATGTTTAATGGATATTGTGAACAGCTGGGACCTGAGCACCGAGCCCTGTGATACCGCAGCAACCTTCCTCCTTTAAAACAAATGCTGTTTCTCAATTCATTTATGTCGTGAATCTGGGTGTGACTGGCTGGGCCAGCATTTATTGCCTGTCCCTGGTTGCCTCTTGAGAAGGTGGTGGTGTGCTGCCTTGTTGAATCGCTGCAGTCCACTGTGGATTGAGTGATGGTAATATCATTAAATGCCAAGGGTCATTGGTTAGATTGCATTTTAGTGGTGATGGTCACAGTCCGGCATTTGTGAGGCCTGAATATTACTTGCCATTTGTCAGCCTGATACTGTCCAGATCTTGACGCATTTGGACATGGACTGCTTCAGTATCTGAGGTGCCACAAACATTGCCGAATATGATGCAATCATTGGCGAACATACCCACTTCTGACCTTAAAATGGAGGGAAGGTCATTGATGAAGCAGCCCTGAAGATGTTTGGGCCTAGGCCACTGCCCGAGGGATTCCTACAGGCTTGTCCTGGAGCTGAGTTTACTAACGTTTATCAAAAATGACCATTTTCCTTCGTGTCAGGTATGATACTAACCAGCGGGGAGTTTGCCCCTGATACCCCTTGAATCCAGTTTTGCTAACACACCTTGATACCACACTTGGTCGAAGGCAGTCTTGTTTTAAGGGCTGTCACTCTCATCCCACCTCTGGAATTCAGCACTTTTATCCATGTTTGAATCAAAGTAATGAGGTCAGGAGCTGGGTGGCCCTGGTGGAGTCCAAACTGAGCGACATTGACCAGGGTATTGCTGAGAAGGTGCTGCCTGAATGCAGTGACCCCTTCCATCACTTTACTGATGGGTTGGTAATTGGCCGGTTTGGATTTGTTCTGCTTTTTCTGTGTAGGAGATACTTTAGTAATTTTCCACGTAATCGGAAAAATGTCATCGTTGTACCGATGTTGGAACAGCTTAGTTAAGGCAGTGACAAGTTCTGCAGCACACGTTTTCAGTACTATTGCCAGAGTGTTGTCAGGGTATGTACCCTCTGGGGCATCCAGTGTCTTCAACTGAATTTGGATATCGCGTGGAGTGAATCAAATTGGTTGATGACTGGTAACCGAATTGCTGAGGACCACTGGAGGAGCCTGAAATGGGTAATTCACTCAGCACTTCTGACTAAAGTTTGTTACAAATATATTAGCCTTATCTTTTGCACTGAAGTGCTGGACTCTTCCATCATTAAGGATGGGGTTACTTGTGGAATCTCCTTCTCCAATGTCTAATTGTCCGTAACTATTCTCAACTAGAAGTGGAAGGTCTGCAGAGCTTAGATCTGAACCGTTGCTTGTGGGATCACTACGCGCTGTGTATCACTTATTTCTTATCCCAATTGGAATGCGAGTAGTCCTATTTGGTGGCTTCACCAGGCTGACACCTCATTTTCCGGTATGCCTGGTGCTGCTTCTGCCCTCCTGCACACTCCACTGAATCTAGGTTGATCCTCTGGCTTGATGGTAATTGCTGTGAGGGGGATATGCCAGGCCATGAGGTTGTTCTGGAGTACAATTCTGCTGCTATTGATGACCCACAGCACCTTATGTACACCCAGACATGAGCTGCTAGATCTGTTCGAAGTCTGTCCTACTTAGCACGGTGATAGTGCCACCCAAATGATGGAGGTCATTCTCAATGTGAAGGTATGGCTTTGTCTCCACAATGACTATACGGTGGTCACTCTTACCGATACTGTCATGGACAGATACTTCTGCAACTGTCAGGTTAGTAAGGATTTGGTCAAGTATGTATTTTCCTCTTGTTGGTTCTTTCACCATCTGCCAAAGACCCAGTATAGCAGTTAATTCCTTTAGGACGCGACCAGCTTGATCGGTAATGCTGCTGCAGAGTCACTCTCGGTAGTAGACATTAAAATCCCTCACCCAGACTACATTTTGCGCCCTTGCCAACCTTAGTGCTTCCTCCAAGTGTTGGTCAGCATTGAGAATTATAATTCATCAGATGATGGAGGCTGGTACATGGTAATCAGCAGGAGGTTTCCTTTCCCATGTGCAAACTAACGCCATGAGACTTCATGGGATACGGAGTCACTGTTGAGGATCAACAGAGCAATTCTGTTACAACTGTATCCCACTGTGCCGTCACATCTGCTGTTTCTGTCCTGCTGATGAACCAGGAGATATCTGGGGAAGGTGATAGGGTGTCTGGGACATTGTCATGCTGACAGAATCCTACCTTACAGACAATGTCAGGCTGTTGCTTGACGAGTCTGTTTATTTCTATTCACTGTTTCCTGCCAGCTGTCCCATTCTAGAAACATGGCCATATATTCGTACTAATCCACTCAGATTTGATTTTGCAAACTAGGCTTGGGAGTTTTACCAATTTTTTTTCTGAAAATCCACATGTTTTACATGTATTGCTTCTCTTTCATTTGTCTCTCAGTCTGTTTCTCAAACATAATTCGTAAATCCATGTTAGTGTTGTCCATGACCGTTACTTTCAGTCCCAATAATTTCTCCTAAACCATTTACTTACTATGCTCTAAATTCTATGTACTATATCCTTTTTCCACACCAGACTTTCTTTATCTAATATTGTTAGAATGTTCTGTGAAGACAGAACTGAAGTAGCGACTTCATAGTTTTACCATTTCCCTGTTCCTCATGCTCCATTCTCTGGTTTCAGATTGCAAGGAAGCTGCACTTGTTTTCTCATACTTTTCACATTGACATAATTTGACAAGCTATTACAGTTAACTACTATTACCCTTGTGAATATACTCTTCAGACACCCATCAATCCTGCCTTAGGCTGCGCAATGATTGACCTTGCACAGCCATACACTCACAGGAGGATAGATTCTGCACTATCAGAAACACAGCACGATCTACACCAGACCCATAGCCGGGAAAGTTATGACACTTCCACGTGCTCGTCAAGGCACTTTTTAATGGTTGTGAGGATACTCGTGACAATTCCCCTCTCAGGAAGAAAATTCCTGGCACCAACATTCTTTGACGGAAAGAAATACTATCTTTAAATCCTCACTAAATCTCAAACTCTTCACTTTAAAAGTGTGCTCCCTTGTGTTTGACCCTCTGACTAAAAGGAACAGCTGCTGTCTGTCCACCCTGTCCATGTCCCTCATAATCTTATTCTTCTGAATCACATCCCCCTCAATCTTCTCTGCTCCAAACTAAACAACCCGAGCTTACCCAACCTCTCTCCACAGCTGATATGTTCCACCCCAGCGAACATCCTGGTGAATCTTCTCTGCACACCCTCGAGTACAATCACATCCTTCCTGTAATGTTGCTCCCAGAACCCCACGCAGTATTCCATCTTGGCCTAACCAAAGCCCTGTATAGCTCTTATAATCTACGGCCGATTAATAAATGCTACACCCAAGGTACACTTCTTAACCAACTTATTACCCTGTCCAGTCCCATCCAGGGATGTGTGGAGAAGCAGCCTCTGAGCTTCCTAGTCTGCTGCCGTTCATTGAGTCCTCTCCTGTCTGGTTCCTTCTTCCAAAGCGCATCGCATCGTATTTATCAGGTTTACATTCCGTCTGCCATTGATCTGCCCATCTGACCATTCCACCTGTATCTTTCTGTAGCATAAAACCTTCCCCCTCACTGCCAACCAACCAGATAATCACAAACTTACTTATTACAATCCCCACCCCCTTCACCTACTCCCCCCTCCCTCCATTCACATCTGCACCATTTATGAATATCACAAATAATAAGGGAGAAGCACTGATCTCTGTGGTCCACCAGGGACCAGTGGTCTCCAGTCACACAAACAGCCTTCTTCCACCACCCTCTGTCTCCTGCCAATAAGACAATTTTCTTTGTAAGTTGTCAAATCATCCTTGCTTACATGTGATTTTACTTTATTTTTCACTTTCACGTGTGGAACTTTGTCAAACGCCTTACTGCAAAACTAATTCAGCGACCTCCTCAAACTAATTCACGTTTGGTAGCTGTGACGTTTCTCTGGTAAAGTCATGATGATTATCCCCGATTAAGCCTTGCCATTCTGATTGGAGTTCAATGTTCTCCTTCCCTATTTTCTGCAGTAGTTTCTCTAACAGTGATGTAATACTTGCTTGTCTTTAGTTCTCGGTCTATCTCTACCATCCTTACTGTAAAGTGGAATCGCATTAGCTGTTCTCCAGCCCTCTGGCACCTACATTATGGTCGTAATTTAATTATTTTTTCAGTCAGAGTCTTTCCTCCCTTGCCTCCAACCGCCGACTGTGGTACAACTCATTCAAACCTGGCAATCGGTTCAATTTTATACTAGACAAAGCCTCAAATCCCTGCTCACTATTTACGTCAATCTGTTCAAGAGCTTCCCCATCCATCTTCTCGAATTGTGTACGTGTCCCCTCCTTCTCCCCAGTAAAACAAATGTGAAGCTCTCATCTCACAATCTCTCAATGTTCTCCAGCTTCACATACAGGTGGACACTATCTGTTCGCTGATTATTTTGTTCTACTTGTCCGTGTAGAATATCGTGGGATTCCCCCTAGTCTCGCCTGCTTTCACTTCTCTGTGTCCCTCTCTTATTCAGTACCCTCTATGTTTATAAGTTACTAAGATACACTACGATCACCTCTCACTATTTGAACCTCGAGACCACAGGCTGAGTTTCCCCATCAGACAATCTTGCCATTTTAGGGATTAATCTGGAGATTGCCTTTTGCAGTTACTCTGTACTCAGTATATTGTTTCTTAGATGGGGACTCCAAAACAGTACATAATACTTCAACTTTAGTTCCACCAACACTCGATGCAATTGGTGCACAACATCATTTATATTCAATCACATTCACATGAATGTGAACCTGATTTTAACTATCCCATTTGCGTATGTTCTTCCCATTACCTTTTGCTTTAACTATTCTTATGGTATAAGTGTGTGAGTTCTTAAAACAATCCTCCTGAATATCCAACTTTACGTTATCCATTGACTCCTCATCGCCGATGTCTACAAGAATCATCTTCAAACCATTCCCAAATATCGTTTGCTACTTATGGTTTTCCTTTCATCAATGCATTAGCATACTCCCCCAGTTTTCCCATTACCTTCTATATATTTTGTAGCATGATCTTTCTAATCGAGTCCAACAGACACCAACTGCGGATGACAAGTTACTGGTCTGTAGTTCCCCACTCTCCATCTTCATCCCTACTAAAACTGGCGGATAATATTTATAACCGTCCCTTATCCCGAGTGGCCACTTGCCTTTTAGGAATATGTCGCAAAATAATGTTAAAATCTGTAATTCAGCCAATATGACTATTTCTGCTTCAACTGAAATTTTTGTATGAAGTAAATCTGGTCTGTCAGAATTATTACCACCGAAATCCAGCTGTCTATTCAAATATTACCTCATCACAGATATGAATGATCTTAGACTTTACTCATACAAGTCCCATGGTCACTTGGTATTTTCGGGAGAATTTCTGGATATTCTTCCATGAAAACAGCCATAAATAAACTCTTTCTTTTCCCTGTAATGTCTCTGTTCGCTACAATAAATTATCCTGTCTGCAAACTCACTGTTCCACATTTGACCTTGTTTTTATTATTGTTTCATACATTGATTGAAGCTTTTTAGCAGTTTTTACGTTGGTTTTTGTTTGCATGCTTTTTCTCTTATTGTTTTTTTCTCAGTTTATTTGTCCTCCTTTGCTGGGTCCGACATTACTCTGAATCCACTGGCTTACGACAGTACTTGGCATTTTTCTAAGCTGCTTCCTTTGATCTAATAAGTAAATGGGGGGAGGAGGTTGTGAAAGTGATAGGTCGGAGAGGATCGTCAAGTGGATAGTGGAAAGGAAGACGGACACATAGGAACATTTAAGAGTGCAATGCCGAGTTGGAATATTGGACTTGGATAAGGTGGGAGGAGGGGAAATGGGGGAAACTGGTGAAATCCACATTGATTCCCTATGGTTGGAGGGTCACATGGCGGATGATGAGGGGTACTTCCTCCATGCGTCAAGTGGTGAGGGTTTGGCGATGGAGGAGGCCCAGGACCTGCATGCCCTTGGTGGAGTGGTAAGGGGAGTTAAAGTGTTTAGCCACAAGGTGGTGAAGTTGGTCAGTGTGGCTGTATCAGAGATGGTCTCTGAAATGATCCAGAAGTTGATGTACTGTCTCGCCGATGTTGAGGAGACCACATCGTGTTGAATGGATGAAATAGGTGAGGCGTTCTGTCTCCCTTCATCACCTATCACTTTCAACCCCTCATTCATCTAACGGTCACATTCCTAGCTACGTCCCCCAACCACACCCCCCACTCATTTATCTCTCAGCCCCCTTGGACCACAAGCCTCATTCCTGATGAAGGGTTCCAGCCCAAAGCGTCAACTCCCATGCTACTAACATGCTGGCTGACTGGCTGTGCTTTTCCAGCACCACATTCTTCATCTCTGATCTCCAACATCTGCAGTCCCCGCTCTCTCCTGACACGTTCATGGCTTGCATCACTCTGATTCATAACCGTTACTTCAAATAAAACAAAACTGTCGTGTACTCAAACAGCGTAAAAGAAAACCAATGGAGGCAGCACCGTGGCTCATTGTCTAGCACTGCTGCCCTCACAGCATCTGGGACCCCTGTTTGATTCCAGCCACGGTAGACTGTCTATGTGGAGTTTTCACATTCTCCCCGCGTGTGTGTGGGTTTCCTCTGAGTGCTCCAGTTTCCTCCCACAGTCCAAAGATGTGCAGGCCAGGTGAATTGGCCATATTAAACTGCCCATAGCGGTAGGTTAATTAATCAGAGGGAAACGGATCTGGGTGGGTAACTCTTTGGAGGGTTGATGTGGACTTTATTGTCCAAAGGGCCGGTTTCCATACTGTGGGATCCAATTTCAAATAAAAGGTTGCGGGCACTGTTCCCAAAAGGTCCTTTACAGCAAGGTTTTCAATTAGGTCTTCTGACCATCCAACATGAATTTCTAAATAACCTGATCTTGAACTCGGTGCTCGAAATGACGTTAATGCAAGCCATCCCACACTTGCTCATGAAATCCATTTTCCCCAGCATTAGCATTCAGTTGGGTTAGCACAGCATAGATATAATTTAAACAGTACAATATTACTGCAGTACACAGATACGTATATATCCCATTTCCTCTGTTATAACATGCCCAACAGATGTATTGCAGCTTTCACTTTGGTATATAACTGCCATCAATGTTTGCTCCTCCTTGCTGTTTCTGAGCTCCACCTTATATGATTCAGTTAAATTTCAGTGAAGTCGGTTCTGGGGAGATTAATAGTAGAAATATCTCACCACATCACTTATGCTCTTCTCAAGATTTATTGTGAGCTTTTCTCTAGATGTCCCGTTATGCTGATAGAGTAGAGAAAGACAATGAGCTTGCAACAATGCTGTGTATTCCCTGCGTTTTGATCAGAGTGGTGCTTGAAAAGCACAGCAGTTCAGGCAGCATCCGAGGGGCAGGAAAATCGACGTTTCAGGCAAAAGCCTTTCATCATCAATTCTTGATAAAAGGCTTTTTTCCCCGAAACCTTGATTTTCCTGCTTTTCTGATGCTGCCTGACCTGCTGTGCTTTTCCAACACCACTCTGATCTAAACTGTAGATTCCAGTATCTGCAGTCCTCACTTCTGCCCTGTGTATCCCTGCAACAGCTGAACCTGTTGAAACCTCGGTGGGAATCTTACAGTAGGCTGGTGAAGCATTGCTGCTTCTGTACAAGATCTTAGTGATATCACATCTGGAGTAGTGTGTTCAGATTTGATCTCCTCACTGAGGAAAGGATATTGTTAAATTGGAAACAGCTCAGAGACGGTTCCCTCAACTGATTCGTGTAATGAAGGTGTTAGCTTATAAGGAAAGGTTGGTTAGGTTGATCCAATACACATTGGACTTAACAAGAATGAAGGATGATCTTATTTCAATATAGATGACCAGAAGGAGTCAGCCACAGCAGCCAATTACACACATAATGGAGAAATCCATGTCATTCTCCAGCCTGTTACACAGGAACAACAGACGGATATTTAGGCCTTCAACACTGTTACACCAGAACAGAACCTGACTGTTCAGCCCCTGGGTCCTCATATACAGTTATATGGGGCAGCCAATCAGCCCCTAGAGCCTATAACCCTGGACCCAGAGTAGGCCGTAACGGACCAGTACCCTATTACACAGCAACAGAATCAGTCAATTCAGCACCGTCAAGTCTGTTACTCAGGAATTGGAAGAGGCCAGACAGTGATTAGAGATTTTTATGTTGGGATAACAGGAGTCCATTCACTTCCACTGAGCCTATTGGAAATGAATTGGACAAGGGTATAAACTATCTGAGCCTTTTTTCATGAGAAAGGAGGAGGTAATTCTGACACGTGTCCGTTGTAAGTGAACATAAGATCAATCACTCCCTCCTTCCCATCTCAGGGATGTATGAGGAGACGGTTCAGTATTTCCAGCCTATGATGCAGGATTATGAGACCGCCCATCAGCCCCTCGAGCTGTTACACAGCAACAGGATGATTCCATAAACCCCCAACCCTCTAATACATCAACAGGAGGAGGCCATTCGGTCTTTGGAAACGACAACATGGGAACACCAAAAAGACGTCAGTCCATCGATTTTGTATACAAGCAGGATGATGAGTCCATTTATCCACACATGCCTCTTACACAGCAATTGGAACAGATCTCTTAAAAATGTGTGCCCATTAATCAGGAATTAAAGGAAAACGTAAAGGTTTTTGAAAGAGAAGAACTTATAATAACTGTATACATTAGGGACTAAAGTGTAACAATAAACTACTGTAATTTAAGGCTAATTGTTAGAGTCCATTGTTCAGGACATTTGAAAAATTAACCACAATCCGTCAGAGTCAACATTGTTTTACGAAGGCTAAATCGTGTTTGAATTGTTTGCTTGACTTACTTAAAGATGTCACAAACAAAGTGGTTTGTGGGAATCCTGGAGATGGAACATACCTGGTCTTCCTGAAGGTATTGGAACTGTAACTTCTCTAAAAAGTAAGTGTTAAGATTAGACAACATGGGTTTAGGAGTAATTTATTAAATTGGATGGAGGATTAGTGAACCAACAAAATGCAGTCAGATGGAATAAATGTGTCATTTTCTCCTGGCAAATGTATCTTGTGGGGTGCCACAGATTTCAGTTCTCATGCCTTAACTTTTTTTCATCAATATTATTACTCGGTTGACAGGATAGAAAATACTATAACCAATTTTTCAGAAGACACAAACATCGGTGGGAAATTACTTCGGAATGAAGATGTAAGAGGTTTCAAATGAATATGGATAGCTTGGGTGAATGGGCTAACATTTGGCAATGAAAATTAAAGTGGAAAACTATGAGATTATTCAATTTGGCCTGCGAAGTAGAAAGGCAAATTATTATCTAAATAGAGAGAAACTTCGAAGTGCTCAGGTGCAGAGGGGTCAGTGTATTCACGTACAATTCACAGAAAACCTGCATGCAGGTACAGCATATAATGGGGAAGGCAAGGGTAAGTTCAGTTTTTTATTTGTAAAAGGATAGAGTAGAAAGGTAGGGAGTGTTGATGTAGCTATGCAAGACATTAGTGAAGCTGCAAATGGAGTATAGTTTGGGTGGCTTGACTTGCGGAAGGATGCATTTGCATTGGACGCAATTCAGAAGAGGTTCAACAGATTGATTCCAGAGATGAGGGATTTGTTTTATGAAGAGAAATTGAGCAGTTCAGGTCTATAGTCTTAAGTTTATTATAATGAAAGGACATGTCATTGAGGTCTGTAAAATGCTAAAAGTAATTGACAGTGTAGATTTGGAGTAGATATGTGATCATGTGCAGCCATCTACAGCAAGAGACCAGAGTTTCAGGATGGAGAGATGGCAGGAAATTGGAACAGAGGCCACAATGACATCAGCCATAATTATATTCAGTGGTGGAGCAGGCTGGACCGGCTGAATTACTGACTGATGTTCCTTGTTCCTATTTAGCCCTTCGAATATGTTACACAGGAATGGGTAAGGACTGGTTATCAGACAGGAAGTAGGTACTCCGGATCTATCAGTTTGACAAAACGTCACCACTGGATTCACACAATGACTGGTGCTTGATCCTCAACTATTTGCAATCTGTATCAATGATCAGGAGTATGGAACATATGTACTTTAATCACGTTTGGTTTTGACTCTGTGATAAGCAAGACATTAAATCATCAAGCGAGCAGTGGAATATAACATGATATAACTTGTCATTTTATTTACAGAAAGAATGGAAGGGAGTATGTTACTGAAATGGAGGGCGATGAAAGGGCTTAGTAATACTGTGGATTGGGGAGTTCACTCAGACCCATTCGGACATGGGAGGTTTTGCTCCATCTCTCGGATGGTCTGCTACATAACATTCCCAAGGGCCCACTCAGTATATACCGGATATTTTGATGTTGTTTATTGGTAACGGAGACAGTATTTTGAAACGAGTAGCAAGGTGGACGGCCTTGAAGATTCATTCATTCCTTTCTACATGGAGACCGATGATGAAGGGATGATCTGACTGCTTTTGAACGAAGAGGGTGTGGCTGCTGCCAAGACAGTGGGTATTCACCAACATGATGCACTGTGCATAGGCACACTGTAACATGAATGGAGTGAGATTTCCTGCAGTTCCCCTCCATCACCTCAATGACACGGGAACCCACAGAGCCACGTGCATCATTGGGAAAATTACTGGGCAAACAAGGATACACTGTGCAGACCTCAGCAGAGGAAGAAAACATTGCATTCACCTCATCCACCATATACCTCAGATTTCCTCCCACAGCCCAAAAATGTTCAGGTTAGGTAACTTGTCACTCCCACCCCCGACATGGACCCCCATATGGGACACACTGGGAATTGAACAACAGCCCAACACACATCATTTCACTGTTTCTGGGCTTCACAATGCCAGCACTCGATACACTCGGGAACCAAACACCAAGGCTAGGGAAAGATGCAGAGTGATAGAAGGATTCACATTATAGACAGAAAAAAAACAGTCAGTTAATTAACTGAGATCGTGTTGTGGAAATATATAGAAAAATACTGGGTAATGGGACGAACTGTTGGATTGAACCCTTAGGGAGCAAAATTACAAGCGTGCGAACATTGAAGAAAGGTATTTTCAGATCAGCTGAAATGGTTTGTTACATCAAATTTTGAATTGGCTCCACAGAACACTTCAAGTAACATAAACTGGGACAAGATGACAGACCAACATGGAGAGCTGTGCAGACTATGCTAGTGCATTGCTCAGTAACCTGGATTATCTGCGCAGCATGAGGTGTGTTTGTGTGTGATGGGTGGTCGGGGGTGCATCTGGGTGGTTGAGTGTGGAAATCATTGCTTGAGCGAAAATGCACTTGAACCAGGTTAACTGACTGGGATTTGGATAATTGACACAGAGATTGAGGGAAGTTTCATAGACAGATGAGTTAAAATGCTTAAGAGTATTAAAATAAAGGCATTGCCAGACACAATAGCAACATCGATCCAGCGTGCACAGGAATGTCAGACGGATAGGATTTTGGCCTGAGGTCGAATCAGATTTGTTTCTGCAGGTTTCAACCGGAGATTGACAGCAGCAGACTGTTGTCATCATTAAGTCTGTATTTCACAGCTCAAGGTTCAAACAGCACATGGGTTAACCCACTGAAGTACATTTTGGAGTAGTGAATAGTTAAAGTTCATAATTGTCAGGGCATGGTGTCAGGAATCAGCTCATGGCCAAAGCGATCATCAAAGTTGTGATACGTCTGTTTCAAGCAACGCCTGTATACATCACCTCCCACCGCACCCCTCCATACCCCCGCCCCAAGCCACTCAGAGGTGTGGGAAGTGGATAAGATACGCTGCAGGGCATCGTCGACCATGTGAGAGGGGAAATTGCGTTTTTTGAAGAAGGAGGTCATCTGAGATATACACTAGGATCAGAGTGTGGTGCTGGAAAAGCAGGGAAGGTCAGACAGCATCCGAGGAGAAGGAAAATTGAAGTTTTCAGCAAAAGCCCTTCAAATGGTATTGGGCTTTTGCCCAAAATATTGGCTTTCCTGCTCATCGGATGCTGCTTGACATATTGTGATTTTCCAGACCACATTCTGGACTCTAATCTAAAGCATCTGCTGTACTCACTTCCACCTACGCACGAGGTTCAGCCACTTCCGTAATACTGCCTTGAATTCTATTCTCCCTGCTATAGAAAAGCTGTTAAACTTGAAAGGGTGCAGTAAAAAATTGCAAGTATGTTGCTGATGTTGTGGGAGTGGGTAATGTTGACCTACAGAGAGAATTTGAATGGGTTGGGGTTATATTCCCTGGAGAGTTGACTTTGAGGAATGATATTACTGAGGTTTATAGCGTTGAATCACGATGCTCCAAAGTGAGCAACGTCAAAGACCAGGGAAATAGACAGGACAGTTATTCACATTATAACTGGACAATTACTCATGGGACAGATTGCTGAAATATGCAAATAGCCTGAAGAATGGGACTGGCCGTAGGATTCAGAATTTGGAGGATCCAATCACGAAAATAAGAACAAAAATAAAGGAATAGTCATATTGACTGGAATGATTAGTTACATCGCATTCTCAATCCACCTCAAAGAAACAGCCCTGACACGATAGATCCGGAGGAGATATCTGTTGAGCATGAAGCACTGTGCAGACCAGGCTCGTGTACTGCCGAACACAACCCTGCAATCATTCCCGCATGGAATACTGGGCAGACCATAGCATAAACCCAGATCAGAAATGTTTTCAGCATGGAGCACTGTGCACACAGGGCTGATGTACTGTAAAATGAAAGCCATAATCTACCCAGAGTGGAAAGGAATGCAGACCACAGCAGTGCAGTTATCTATAAACCCAGATAAGATGTGTGACCAGGGTGTGGAACTGTGTCCACCACCCCAATACATTGATCAGTAACACTGTTTTAGATCACTGGCCAGCGTGAGGCAACTTGCAACCCATACTGGAAATGACACAATGAGCAGCTCCCATCCATGTACAGCTCCATATCTACACTGTGCCATGATAAGGGGTGCTGAGGGTGTGAACACGACTGCCAGAGAGCGATCGCTTGGGAATCAGTTTAAATACCAACAAATGGGAGGAGTTTGGGGTACAGACAAAGAGGGCGAAATTGAGAGGCAATGCCATGGATGGATAAGTTCCCAGGTTCCAGAATGTTGAATGTAAACATTTCAACAGTATCCTGCAACATAAGCCAGTGTTCCCAGGAATGATGGGTGAACAGGATATTGGTGTGAGGTCAGATGATGGAAAGTATTGGATGAGCATTTGTTCTGCAGCTTTGTAAAGGGGACAAGGGTCAGTACACACTTCGATTTATTGGGGTGAATCTAACAATAACTTGCCTCAGTGACATTTTCATTGAGTGTGAAGAGGGATTGTCTGCACGAGGTCGTGTTAGTTTCCTGGTGCTATCTTAATGAACTCACCTCATTAACTACCCAACCACGGCATGGTATTCCTCTCATTCAATGCCAGGCTATTTCTCCCACCCAACATGGCTGGAGTTACTCACCATTGCCCGGATGCCCCTGGATAATATGTGATCCCAGGCATTGGGGCCATAGTTAAAAGGCCAATGGGCACAAGTTCATCTTTCTCAGTTTAGAGCTGGCTTGCACAGTTTACGCCGACCATGGTAGGCGAGGGGCAAATATACGACGGTTTGTCGACAAGGCCAAGGAGGTCCTCGTGGATGGGCTAGTACAGAAGAGGACAATTCTCTTCCCAGATGGGGCCACACCACCAGACCAACCGAGCATAGTCTGTGCTCACCACCCAGCTCAGTGCAGTATCTGCGGTCTGAAGAATTGTTCAGCAATACAGGACAAGCATCAATAACCTTCCCTGCTCTGTCAGGATAAGGATCACTGTATTTTCTCTGTTCCCTCATAGACACTGTATATCTGTTATAGTGCCAACTCCCGAAAAAGGCACAGGCTCCACCATTCTCACTGCATCGCGTTCTCTGCTCCCCGTCTCTCTCTCTGTCTCTCTGTCTCTCTCTCTCTCTATCCCCCTCTACTACACCTCTTAGACTAACAGCATTGGATGGACACATTACTGTCGACTGACTCCCTCCGGACACCTCACCATGTCCACCCTTCCCACCTACACCAGCACTAACAGCAGGGTCACCCACCCCTACCCTCACTCCTTCCCTCCCTTTTTCCCATTCCAGTAAAAGCAATCTGGAATAGGACAGAAATTTCCCAGCCGGGTGGTTGAGTGCCGGATATCCGTTCCCTCACCCCCCTCCTCCCGCCATGTGGGGAGGATCCTGTTACGAGCCTGAGAGGACCCGGACGCCTCGTGTGGAGATTGTGAAAGATTCACGTCCCACCAACCGAGTAAGGAGGAGTGCTCAGTGAAGGGCAATTCTCACTTTAAACCCATTGGCAGTTCCATTCCCCCCGGCACAACTTAGACGCCGTGGCCCTGATGACATCCCTCTTTTGTTCTGAGCTGGTACAAATGGATTCCCCACGGTCTCAGGGTGCAGGAGTGTGGGCTCACAACACATCATCACCATCACCTCCCAGGAACAGAGCATGGAGGCTCCCTCCTACATCTCCTCCTGTAACTAATAGATACTGAAACTAATCTGTGAGAGTTACTGCTGTCCCCACTTGTCTTGACATCTTCAACAATCTGTGTGCATATACACCCAGGGCCTTCTGTTCCTGCACCTCTTTTATTACCGTATAGTCTGTTTTATATTGTATTTCAATGTTCTTCCTACCGAAGTGCATCACCTCACACTGCTCCGCGTTGATCTTTATCTTCCATAAAACTGAAAACTACACAAACGCGTCACTGTCCTGTTGGAGTTCCACACTATCCATCACAAACTTTATAATTCTTCCAGGTTTGGTATCTGCAAACACTGAAATTGTCCTACAGTCACACACCACACAGAATTACCAACTCACACACACTAGTTTGAGCAAGTACAATACTAACACAATCCCTGAGGACAGAATTAAATACTGATACACACCAGACAGTGTAAGTGAAATATTGACAAGAAAAACATGGAGCAAGAGAAATACTGATTGACCCTCTATGTCTGTATTAGTTTACACGTATTAGTGAGTGTCGTGATGTCTCTGCATTAGTATTTGTGTGTATCTGTGTGTATCCGTGTGGGGAGAGTCTGGCAGTCTCTATGGTGCTTAAATGATGTAATATCACCCTGACATGAGTTCTGAGGAAGGGTCACTCTACCTGGAACGTTAATTTTCATTTCTGTCCACAGATGCTGACAGGCTTTCTGAGAGTTTTCTGTTGTTGTCAGTATCTGATGGCCTCCCCACACAACTCTACAGGTGGGAGTGGAGGTTGAAAATCATCAGGAATTCTGTTTACGAAGGACAGAGGGAGTGCAGCAGCTTACAGCACCATCGACAGACAAAGTCACACACAAACACACACACACACACACGCACACATACACAGAAACAGACACATAACATGCACAGAGTGATTGATACACACAGGGGTACACAGATATATATGTGTATGTGTGTGTGTATATATATATATATATATATATAGGCAAGCGCAGACAGATACATGCTTGGACATGCAAACACACATGGAGTCATAGAGTTACACCGGGTGTTTGGAAACAGACCTATCGGCTCATACAGTCCATAATGGGAATCTCAAACTAAACCAGTCCTCCCTGCATGTACTTGAACCATATTTTCCCAAACCTTCTCTTGTACTTAATCAAATGTCTTTGAAGCGTTGTAACTTCACCCACATCCATCACTTCTCAGGACATTCATTCTATACATGAACCAATTGATGTGTAATCAAAATGCACTTCACGGGTCCTGATCAGGTATACATGAGAACTCTGTGGGAAGCTATGAACGTGATTGCTGGGAATCTTAATGACATGCTATTACCATCAATAGCCAAAGCTGAGGACATGATGAGGGCATAAGGCTCACTAACGTGGTGCCACCATTAAACAAACTGGAAAGGAAAAGCCAGAGAACTATAGACCAGTGAGCCTGACATCGGTGGTGGACAAGTTATTGGAGAGAATCCTGAGGAATAGGATGTACATAAATTTGGAAAGGAAGGAGCGATTAGGGATAGACAACATGTCTTTGTGCGTGGCAAATCAAGTCTCACAAACATGATTATTTTTGCTTGAAGAAGGACTGAAAAGGATTGATGAGGGCAGAGCAGTGCACGTGATCTAAATGGACTTCAGTAAGGAATTCGACAAAGTTCGTTATGGTAGACTGGTTAGTAAGGTTAGAGCTCATGGAATACAAGGGGAACTAGCCATCTGATTCAAAGGTAGAAGACAGAAGGTGTTGGTGGTAGGATGCCTTTCATACTGGAGGCCTGTGGCCAGTGGAGTGTCACAAAGTTCGGACCTGAGTCCACTGCTATTTATCATTTACATAAATGATTTGGATATGATCACAGGAGGCATGATTAGTACGTTTATAGATGAAACCAATGTTGGAGGTGCAGTAGACAGAGAAAACCGTTATCTCAAAGTATAACAGGATCTTAGTCAGATGGACCAATGGGCAGTGGAGTGGCAGAGGGAGTGTAATTGAGGAAAATGTGAAGTACTGCATTATGGAAAGGAAACATTTAAAGTTAAGTTCCTGGGGAGTGTTGCTCAACAAAGAGACCTTGGGCTGCAGGTTCATAGTATTTTAAAAGTGGAATTGCAGGTATATAGGTTAATGAAGAAGGTGTTTGATATGCTTGCCACTGTTGGTCAGTGCATTGAATATAAGATTTGGCAGGCCATATTGCGGCTGCACAGAGCATTGGTTAGGCCACTTTTTGAATACTTCGTGCAATTATGGTTTCGATCATAGAGGAAGGATGAGTGAAACCTGAACGGATTCAGAAAAGACTTGCAAAGATACTGCCAGGTTGCGGGTTCTGAGATTTATGGAGAGGCTGAGTCAGCCGAGGTTATTTTCCCTGGAGCACCAGCGGTAGATAGGTGAGCTTAGAAGTTCCAAAGTCATAAGTGGAATGGATAGCATGAATAGCCAAGGTCTTTTTCCCAATGTACCACGTTCCAAAGCCAAAGGATATAGGTTGAAGGTGAGAAGGGAAAGACTTAAAACGGATCTAAAGGGCAACGATTTCAAAGAGAGGGTCCTGTGTATGTAACGAGCTGCCTGAAGACGTTGTGGGGGCTGGTACAATTACAACTTTTAAAAGGCATCTGCATGGGCACATGAATAGGAAGCTTTTACGGGATATGAGCCAAATGCAAGCAAATGGAACTACATTAATTAAGGACATCTTGCCGGCAGGGACGAGTTGGAAAGAAAGGTCTGTTTACATGCTGGACTGCTCTATGACACTATATCTTCTGTAAAACTTTCTCCTGTCATCTTAAACTTACCCCAAGTCTTGAAATCCCTAAGGAAAGGACACCTGCCATTAAACATTATTGATACCCCTCATTGTTTTATAAACCTCTATAAGGTTGATAAGGTCTCAAACTTCTACGCTGCAGTGGAAAAGGCCCCAGTCTATCGAGGCTGTACGTATAACTGAAGCATTCCATTAACAGCAACATCCTGGTAAATCTTTTCAAAACCATCTCCAATTTAATAATATCCTCAATGGATGACCAGAACTGCACACAGTCCTCATGGAGAGACCTCACGAATTCCAGCACAACCTGAAGATAATGTCCCACCTCCTGTACTCCAAGTTCTTAGCAATGAAGACCAGCAACCCAAACGCCGTCATACCCAGCATGCTGAAAACTTCAAAAAAATATACCAAAACTCCGACATCTCTCTATTCTACAACGCCACCAATGGCCTGACATTGAATTGTATATGTCCTCTCGTTTGTTTTACCAAATTGTGATAACTTGTATTTATCAAAACTAAACTCCATCTGCCACTCATCAGCCCCAGTGAGTGATAGTATTGGGGAAGAAAGGCTTGAAAGTAGTCCGCTGCCTTTGGATCATTTCGTGGTTTTAAAAAGAGGACAGTCACACGTTACAGGCTGGAAAGAGTGATTGGTGTTTTTGATCCAGAAAGTAGGCTCTTTCTTCATCTCTGTTGTTCGGTGATCAGTATCTATTCCAGATCCTTTATAGTGCAGAATGTGTCTGCAGGATGTCTTTCCCTCATATTGCAGATGTCAGATAATTGCTATTTAAGGTGGAAATCATAGCCAAACAATTAAAGGTCTTCATAGTTTATCTCGAAGGCAGGGCACTTAAACTCAACATCCTATATTTGAGGTGAGTACCTTTCATCTGTTTAACTGTGTAATTCAGTAAAAGTGAACCAAATTTTTGATAAATCCAAACCGAGTTGAACGCTGACATTTAAAATGTGAATCAAAATCTGGGCATGGTTAAAGTTTTGTTTAATGGGTAACGCCCATGCCTCTGAGCCAGAGCTGTGGGTTAGTTTCCAATACCTGAGCTTGCGTGGTAGTGCCTTTCACTCTGGACCAGAAGGTCTGGATTCAATTCCTGCCTGTCATGGAGGTATGTTACAGTATTTCAAATCAAGCTGATGAACAAACATACAGGAGAATAATGTTGCAGCTTTAGAGATTGTTGCCAAGTGGTTGTAGTGCCCTACCTCTGAGCCCAAACAGGTGTCAGTATCGAATTTCATAATTTAGGCCTGGGATGACTAAAAACACAGCCATTCGTGTTTATTGGAGTCACATTTGCAAATTCTAGTGGTTGATAAAATCATGAAGCCCATGGATAGTGTGAATAGTCAGTGTCTTTAACCCAGTGTAGGGAAGTCCACAACTAAATGACATAGAATTAAGATAAGATGGACAGATGGTGGTGCATATATGTAATGAGCTGCCAGAGGAAGTGGTGGAGGCTGGTACAATTACAACATTTAAAAGGCATCTGGATATGGACATGAACTCAGAGGGTTGACAGGGATATGGAACGAATGCTGGAAAATGAAACAAAGTTAATTTACGACATCTGGTTGGCAGGAATGAGTTGGATCAAACAGTGTGCTTACAATTCTATAATTCATTGATTCTATTAATTAAGATCTCTTTATAATCTTATGTAACATTCTTCACCTTCCACGAATCAACTAATCTTGGCGTCATCCATAAACTTGCTTTCCTTGCCTTCTATTATTTACATCTAAGTTATTGATACAAAAGACAATCAAAATTGGATCCAGCACTACACCCTGTGGAGCGCCGCTGGTCACAAGCCTCCAGTCCAAAAGGCAACCCTCCTCCACTACCCTTTGTCTGCCGCCAATGAGCAGAAACACACACACACATACTGAATATAGAGACACCGAAAAATTCTGTCTTTAAGGCAGAGATAGATATGTTTTGATTGATAAGGGAATCAAGCTTTATAGAGCGAAGGCAGAAGAATTTTGTTGCAAAACGTGTCAGGCATGATCGAATAGGTGATCAGACTCAATAGACCAAACAGTCTAGTTCTACACCAATTTAGTACGCTCTATGTTTTACGCTTTCTGAAATGTCTACCCAAGAGAGCAGTGAAACTCAGTTTGATAAATACTTTACTGAACAGAGTCAATGGGAATGTGGGATAATTTTGAGGGGCTGATTGGTCCATTTCTTTCCTATTTGTAGTGTCTGCATGTCTGAAAAAAACGGAAGTGACTTGCTGTGAAGTTAATAATTTTTTTAAATTTAGGTGTTCCCCATTGAAGATTGTGATAAGGATGTTTTTATCTCCTTAGGGTTGTGCTGTTTGTGGTATTCTCATTCCCAGGGAACAGTGAAGACTGGGTCATTGAAGATATTCAAGGCAGACCTTGACTGACCTTTGTTGTACAGGGGAGTCAGTGTTTATTGGAAATTGACAGGAAAAAGACTTTCAGCTGCAAACAGACCAGCCATGATTGCTATAAACTGATCAGCTGGCTGGAGATCTTATCTCATATGTTGTTCCCTCACTTCATCTCTTGAGCCTGTTACAGCGGGAGAGGAAGACTACATTCAGCCAGACAGTACCATTGCAATGAGGCAGGAGGAGACCATTTTGCCTCTCTAAGGAGATACACAGGAATGGAATGAAGGATTCAGTCATAGTGTAATAGAGATATACATCAGGGAAACAGACTCTTTGATCCAACTCGTCCGTGCCAACCAGATGTCCTCCTGTAATTTAGTCTCATTTGCCAGCATTCCGCCATATCCCTCTGAATCACTCTTTTCCATATACCCATCTGGATAACATTAAATATTGTAATCACACCAGCCTCCATCACTTCCTCTGGCAGCTCATTCCATACACACACCATACTCTGTGTGAACAATTTGCCCCTTAGGTCCCTTTGATATCTTTCCCCTTTCACCTTAAACCTATGCCCCCGAGTTCTGCACTCCCTTACCCAAGGAAACATCCCTTGCCTATTTACTCTATCCATGCCCCTTGTGATTTTATAAATATCTATGAGGTCACCTCTCAAAGACCACAGTTTATTTTAATGAGTAATGACTGACAATTTTTAAACACAGCACAAATAGCCAAAAATGAAATTAATGATTCGGATTATTGGCTGTGTTGTTAATGAGATGAATGTTAATCAGGCTAATAGGAAACATCCCCTCATCCTCAGTGTCTGTCTGGTGAAAATTGAGCACGTGACTGTTATTGCAGAACGGTTCTATTGCTGCATCTGAAATACCATCTTTTTGACCGGGTAGCGATCCCACTAAATCTTAGCCTATATTCTGTGCTCATCTTTTAAAGTCACAGGGTTCAGGATCATTGACGGTACGAGCTACACCTGATCATCCGGCAACAATTGGCCGGAAAGACGATCACTGAGATTAGAAACAAATCGACACTCAGCTGCACAGCACAGCAGGAGGCCATGCAAACTTTCTGGGCAGGTACACAGGAACAGGGAAGCCCTGGTTAGCTACCAGGAATTGCAGAGTAGAGATAATTATTTATTTTCAAGTTGGAAAGCTGTCACTCGTGGAATTTCTCAGGGATCTGTGTGAGGTCATCGACAGTTTTAAATACAGAGTATTGATTTGTATGAAGGAGTTGAATGGACTGGAGCTCAATTTGCTCATACAGCAGAATAGTCATTCGATAAGATGTCAAGTGGAGACACTGTGTTTACAATGGGATCCAGACAGGGGAGGCGTGAGTTAAGCTTCAGCAAAAAACAAATGCACAATGTGGATGATGGGAAGTTTGTGTTTTGGAGGAAGCATAAAACAACAGTAAATTATGTAACTGGAGGCAGAATGCAGAACTCGGTAATACAAAGGATTCGTGTATCCTGGGACATAAATCACATCAGGTTAGTCTGTAGATGCAGCACGTGATTTAGAAAATAAATGCAATGATACTTTTTCTTGGAAAGAATATTGGGTCTGATTTTAAGGTTGTTTTACTCCATCTGTACTAGCCATTGCTGAGACGACATCTCATGTACTGTATGTAGGTTGTAAGTCGACAGAAGTGAAAAAAATTGCTTTTGAAACTTTTCAAAGATGGTTCTCTTTACTCATTCTTGGGATGAACGCATTATGTTAAGTACGATTAGATGTTTAGGCCTGATAATGAAAAATGTTAGTATTGACCGTATAAGCTTTTGAACGAATGAATACCTGATGAATATATCATCTTGTATGGGAGAATAAGACTGGGGAAGTAATTTAAGACGAAGATGTATTCATTTAAATACAGATATTATGAAGATATTAAAACGTTGTATTTTAAAAGTATACTGGGGTATATAAACACATCTTCAAATCTAATGGAGCTATGTGTTATGAAAGTATTGGCTCTGCATACGACAGCAACAATGTTCTACCTACATGGAGAAGGGAATGCAATGGAGTCGTACAGTTCAGA
Organism: Hemiscyllium ocellatum; assembly: GCF_020745735.1. Classification (NCBI taxonomy): domain Eukaryota; kingdom Metazoa; phylum Chordata; class Chondrichthyes; order Orectolobiformes; family Hemiscylliidae; genus Hemiscyllium; species Hemiscyllium ocellatum. The sequence continues at coordinate 24,957,808 of NC_083446.1, forward strand.
CATTGCGCAAAGAGACCTAATTTGGTCAAGTTTGGTGCTGAATAATGATACTGTGTGATTCAACACAGAGTGGGAGAAAATTCTTCGTAAGAAGAAACAGCTTGTTGCTCCCTCTCTCTCCGTGTTCCTCTTCTCAGCAATGCGTGTGAGCTGAAAACTCCTCAGTCACCTTTACCACTCATGGTGTATTCTTGTTGAGGATTCATTGGAATCGCCCCACTGCTTGAAGTAAAGGCAATTCAGTTAAATCACCTATTCAAATGAAGTTATCACATTATCAGTCGCTTGCATAAGCTGAATGATATTGGGAACAATCAATAATGTTTCCTTTCATCATGAGTTCAATTAATATTTGGGAAAAATTCTTCCAATTTAACGCTCTGCTGAGATTTTGTTGCTCTGTTGGTCATCAAACATGTGCATGTGTCAGCACTTTTAGAAAGAGAAACATTGGTGCTCAGATTTGTAATATGCAAACTGTTTATCAATCATCTTTCCAACGTAGTTTGAGTAAATTTGTTTGTGTCACAAATTTGTTAATTTTAGCAGGGAAAGGAATCCTGCCTAACTTGTTCCTAACCCTAACCCAGTCTGAGACCTATATTGTTGGTGAAATCACAAGCACAGTTACATTAACATTTGCAGTGAGCAGTGGAAACACGGGATGAGGAAAGGGAATAGTGACCTGAACTGTAGATCGGTGAGCCTGATGTCATTCGTGGGCATGTTGTTGAGAGGATTGTGAGGGATAGGATTTACATGCAATAGCAGATGCAACTACTGATTAGCGATAGTCAACATGGTGTTTTACACGGGAAATCATTTCTAACAAAATTGATTGAGTTTTTTGAAGAGAAGACAAATACGTTTAATGAAGGCAGTGTGGTCGACGCTCTCCATACAGCCTTCGGCAAGGCATTGGGCAGGATTCCACATGACAGACAAGGTAGTAAGTTTAGGTCATAAATGGATCCAAGATATGCTAGCCAATCCACTTCAAAATTAGAGTGAAGGCAGGAGACCGAGGTGGTAGATGACTGCTTTTCAGACTGGAGCCCTGTGACCAGTGGTGTGACGCAAGGTGCTGAGTCCACTGCCTTTGTCATTTAGAAAAGTGATTTGAATGTGAATATTCGCCTGTTTATTATGTTTACAGATGGCATCAAAATTGTTGGTGCATTGGCCAACAAGATTTAGCTTGGAGTAGAATGGGACCTTAATCAGATGAGGCAATGGGCAAAGGAGTGACCGACGTAGTTAAATTTCGATAAATATGAAGTGTTGCATTTTGGAAAGGTAAAATACAGCGGGGCATATGCAATTAATGGTGAGTGTTATTGAACAAAAGTGTGCAGGCTCATAGATCCTTGAAAGTAGAATCGCAGTTAGACAGGGTGGTAAATAAGGGGTTTGGTACGCTTGCCTTTATTGGTCAGTGCATTGAGAATGCAAGTTGGGACATCATATTGCAACCGGGAAAGATATTGGTGAGGTGACATTCAAAATTGTGTGTCTAATTTCGTTGCTATAGGAAGGATGTTATTAAACTTGAGAGGATGCAGAAAAGATTTACAACGATATTGCCGGCCATGAAGGGATTGAGCTACAGGGAGAGGCTGTACAGACTGGAGATTGTTTACCCTGTAGCATTGGAGGCTGAGGCGTAACTTTATAGAGGTTTATAAAATCATGAGGAACATGGACAAGCTGAATGCCTACGGTTTTTCCCCTAAAATCGCTGAGTCCAAAACTATCAGACAAAGGCTTAAGGTGAGAGGAGAAAGATATTAAACGGACAAAATTCTAACGCAAACTGTGGTGTGTGTATGGAATGAACTGTCAGAGGAACTTTGTTTGGGTCATAAATTTGTTAATTTTAGCAGATTGAAAATTCCTGCCTAACTTGTCCCTAAACCTGACACAGTCTGATACCCATATTGTTGAACAAATCACCAACCCGGTTGCATTATCATTTGCATTGAGCAGTGGAATCGTGGGATGAGGAAAATGAATGATGACCTGAACAATAGATTTGTGATCCTGATGCTATTGGTGGGCACGTTGTTGGAGATGCAAGCTGCTGAAGGTACAACATTTGAGAGATATCTGGATGTGCATATTAATCGGAAGGATTTAGAAGGACATGGGCCTAATGTTGGCAAATGAGTTCAGATCAGATTGGGATGTCTGGTTTATGTGCACAGGGTTCCCTGCTGTACGACACTGTAAGAGAGATGAGGAGTAATTCTGAAAGGGCCATTTGTGTGGGAATTATCATCCCCAGAGGTATGTGGTGTCTCTTTGTTCACACTTATTCAAACTGAATTCATTAAAAATTTGACAGAGACTGAGTGATGGATAGTGTGATACAGAGAGGAAAGTGGGGCTGAGACCACAACCTGATCATCCACAAACTTAGTGCCTGGTGGAGACGTTTTATAGTGTCGAGTGACCTATCTTGCTCCTGAGTGCAATATTCCATTGTTCCAGTCAGCCCCTCCAAAGAGCTAGACAGGAGCAGGTCGAGGCCACTTACTGATATAACCTGGTACACAGAAGCACGGAAGACCATTCAGAGATCTTTCAGTTATCTAGCTCCCCTGACTCTCCTGAATTGAAAATTCCTGACATTCACTACCCTCTGTTTGAAGAAACCATTGTCTGCTCTTACACCATGATATATTGATATGAGCGATAGGGGTGAATACAAGAGCTTAGCTAAGAGTGACTGGTCATGATATCAAGGCAGTATTTAACTGAGGATGACATTAAGGAGCCTGAGCAAAATCGCACTTCACGTGAATCCATTGCAAACTTTCCGCTGTTTGCAGTCATTCACAGCACAAGAGAACATGTTTATCATCACAGTGCATCAGTCATCTCAGCCATGGGACATCACTGCAGGAGATCCTCAGGGTAGCTCCCTCAGTCCAGGCATCTATAGTTTGTCAGTGGGGAATCCCTGCAGTGTGGAACCAGGCCATTCAGCTCATTGAGTTCTCACCAGACAGAAGTGGGGATATTCACTCTAGGTTACACAATGTTCTGAAAACTTCGTGATCCCTAAGGTCCTAAAGTAGTCTGTGCCCATGCACAACAAGACCTGGATAGCATTCAAGTTAATGTGTCGGCAACATTCATGCTTCAGCGCTGCCAGGCACTGCATATTTCGACAGTAAACGAAGGAGTTCATTTACACCTCAATCTGGCTTTACAAGAATGTGGGAAAGTTATTCAGCCTATCAAAAGTATTGTGCAAAAATAGGGATAGCCCATTCAGACCCTCTTACCTGTTACACAGGAAGAAAAGGAGACTGCTCACTCCCACACGTCACTTACGCAGGATCAGAAAGAGACAATTCCACATCCGGAGTCATTAACAATGAAGAGGAAGAGGTCATTCAGCTTCTCAAGTTACTAACCAGGCACAGCAAGATGTCAGAGATGCTCCAACGTCACAAACAAATGGTGCAGGGGCTTCACAGATAGACTGCTCCACCTTGTTCCTCGTGGCTTCATTACTCATAGTACATACGTTTTACTTTAACATGGTATCCTGGGATTAGGAATTTTTAACCAATTTCAAAGGCATCCTCCATTGCTGAGAAAGCAGACCCATGTTCTCTCTGGAAGTAAAAGCTGGTGGGGAATGGCTAACTGTTGCAGAATGAAGGTATTATGGCTTCTGAAAGGATTGTGTACAATCTAACATTGAGTGCAGGGCCACATAGAAAGTGTGCATGAAACTGTTCAGAGTTCATTCAGAAACTGTACCACTCTGTCAATCGAAATGAGGTCTATGCACAGGCACGTAAACAATCAGGAATCGAGCATCCTATGGAAAATATGGAATTTCTCACCTTATCAATGGCTGCTTGAGAAATAACGAGGGTCCATCCATAAACACCAAGTTTCAACTTCTTATGCTCTCACAGCACTGCAGGTTAAACACATAGTTACTGTACTCTCTCCTTATGCAAACATCATGCTAGGGTTCAGTCTGGTGAAACTCCTTTGCACTGTCTCGGTGACATGGAGATCATTATTTATAAAGCAGACTCTGTCTGTACACAATACCCTAAATACGAGCTCAACAAAACGCCACCATTAAGTAAGATATATTTACTCTGGCACTTCAATAATTTTCCGTGGTGGAACACAGATCCTTTACAGGCAAAATTACTTCCTGCCCCATACAAATTCTGTTAGTGATATATGACCAAGGACAGCCAGGTGCTTTTCAACAACAGCATTTCCCAACCTCTCACAATTTAATAATCTTAAATGTGAATGATGGTCTTTGTTATTCATCTCTGAATCATTTTTATACCTTGTACACAGCTATTGCACAAGAGTTGATCCTTCTAATAACCCACAAGCCTTCAGGCCTGAGAAAACAAAACACTACTCTTCATTTTGCCCATTATCCAATTTTTAATCCATTCAGTGTATTCCACCCTTACCTACCCATGGACTCTAACATTCTCCATCCAGCTGCAATCAACCATGTCAAATTTCTTCTGAAAATTAAATTACTCCACTCTCGCTGGTACTCAATTGTCAATGACACAATTGAAAGTGTCCACAAACTCCAGCAGGTTTAGAGAAAATCATTTCCCTTTACTGAATCCAGGTCAAATCTATCAAATTATATCATTATTCTCCAATTGTCTAGTTGTCACATTTATTATAAAAGACTTCAGTATTTTTCTCACAGCTAAATCAATCGATTTAGTCTTCTGTTTTCCCTCTCTGTCCTGTTTTAAATATTTATGTTTACAATAGCTGTTTTACAGACTGCAGGATCCTTTCCAGAATTTAACCAGCTTTGAAGAATAATTAGTAATTCTTTCACTGGCTCTGTTGCCACCTCCTGAATATGCTGGGATAGAACTCAGAATAAAAAGACAGCTCAGAAGAGCGAGGGGGAGACATGAGAAGTTGTTGGCCGATAGAATCGGGTTAACCTTAAGGCTTTTCATAGGTATGTCAGGAATAAAATAATGACGAGAGTTAATTCAGGGCCAATCAAAGATAATAGTGGGAAGTTATGTGTGGAGTCAGAGGAGATAGAATATTTTTGGAAATTGTTCACTATCGAAAATGAAAATGTTGGCAAGGAAGATACAGAGATACTTGCATCTAGACTAGAAGAGATTGAGGTTCACAAGGAAGGAACGTATTAGAAATACTGCAGAGTGTGAAAACAGGCAAGTCACCTGGGCCGGATGGGATCTATCCTAGGATCCTTTGGGAAGCAAGGGAAGAGATTGCCGAGACTTTGGCATTTATCTTCCAATCATCATTGTCTACAGGAATAGTGCCTGAGGACTGGAGGATGGCAAATGTTGTTCCCTTATTCAAAAAGGGTAGTAGAGGCAACCCTGGTAATTGCAGACCAGTGAGTCTCACTTCAGTTGTTGGGAAAGTATTGGAAACGGTTTTAAGAGATGGGATTTATAACCATCTAGAAAAGAATAATCTGATCAGGGACAGTCAGCACGGTTTTGTGAAGGGTAGATTGTGCCTGACGAATCTTATTGAGTTTTTTGACAAAGTGACCAAACAGGTAGATGAGAGTAAACCGGTTGATGTGGTGTATATGGATTTGAGCAAGGCGTTCAATAAGGTTCCCCACAATAGGCTATTATACAAAATGTGGAGGAATGAGATGAGGAATGGGATTGTGGGAGACATAGCAGTTTTGATCTGTAATTGGCTTGCTGAAAGCAAACAGGGTTGTACTTGATGGAACAAGTTCATGGTGTCCAGTTACTAGCGGCATACCGGAAGGGTCGGTGTTGGGTCCACTGTTGTTTGTCATTTTTATAAATGACCTGGATGAGGATGTAGAAGGGTGGGTTAATAAATTTGCGGATGACACTAAGGTCGGTGGAGTTGTGGATAGTGACGAAGGATGTAGTTGGTTGAAGAGATGCATAGATAAGATGCAAAGCTGGGCTGAGAGGTAGCAAATGGAGTTTAATGTGGACAAATGTGAGGTGATATTCTTTGGATGGAGTAATCGGAATGCAAAGTATTGGACTAATGGTAAGATTCTTGGGAGTGCAGATGAGCAGAGTCATCTTGGTGTCCACATACACAGATCCCTGAAAGTTACCACCTAGATTGACAGGGTTGTTAAGAAGACATACAATGCTTTGGCCTTGATTAAAAAGGATTGAGTTCCGGAACCATGAGGTTATGCTACAGCTGTACAAAGCTCTGGTATGGCCACGCTTGGAATGTTGCGTACAGTTCTGGTCACCGCATTATAAGAAGGATGTGGAAGCTTTGGAAAGGGTACTAGGATGTTGCCTGATATGGAAGGGAGGTCTTACGAGGTAAGGCTGAGGGTCTTGAGCCTGTTTTCGTTAAAGAGACAAAAGTTTGAGAGGTGACTTATTAGAGACATACAAGATCATCAGAGGGTTAGGTAGGGTGGACAGGAAGAGCCTTTTTCGAAGTATGGTGACAGCGAATAAGAGGGGACACAACTTTAAAGTGAGGTGAGATAGGTATAAGACAGATGCCAGAGGTAGGTTCTTTTCGGACGGCAGGGTGGCACAGTGGTTAGCACTGCTGCCTCACAGCACCAGAAAACCGGGTTCAGGTCCCGCCTCAGACAACTGTCTGTGTGGAGTTTGCACATTCTCCCCGTGTCTGCATGTGTTACCTCCGGGTGCTCCAGTTTCCTCCCACAGTCTGAAGATGTGCAGGTTAGGTGAAATGGCCAGTCTAAATTGACCGTAGTGTTAGGTGAAGGGGTAAATGTAGGGCAATGGGTCTGGGTGGATTGCTCTTCGGAAGGTCGGTGTGGACTTGTTGGGCTGACGGACCTGTTTTCACACTGTAAGCAATTTAATCTAAGCAATCTAATCTAATCTACGCAGAGAGTATTAAGGGTATGGAATGCTTTGCCTGCAACGGTAGTAGATACGCCAAGTTTACGTGCATTTAAGTCGACATTGGACAGGCATATAGACGTACATGGAATAGTGTCGGTGGGATGGGCTTCCGATTGATCTGGCAGGGTGGCACAGCATCAAGAGCCGAAGGGCTTGTATTGCGCTGTAAGGTTCTATGTTCTAGATGCAGCACCTCAGAAAAACCTTTACTTTGAACGGATTTTCAAAAACATATTCTTCATTAATTCTAGTTTTGTGCAGTTCTGCATGTTCATCAGACCCCTTGTCCCCTAGTATATCTGAAAGTTTGCTTCTGTATCTTCCTCAGTGAGATGGATACAATGTCTTCCTCTTAGCTGGTAAATGGCTTCTGACAGCCACTGAATATTTTGGAAGACTGCACTTCGGAGATGATGAAAATGCCAACAACACCTGCTTGGAAAGTTTCCGAATTAATCCAGTTCACTTCATGGTGAGTGTCAGCACAGTTTTGTCCCTGGTGAGAGGCTACAGGTTATACCGATGGAGGGGACATAGCTCAGTGAGCATCTCATTGTTGAAAGGTTCACATTTTACGTTTGGAATTTGTTCAGCTTAGAAAAATATTCCTGGAAATCCCAGAGAGGATAGTACAATGCCCAGCCCTTCCCCGTGTACAGAGATTACCATCTGTATAGTCTCAGCTCCATTTGTTTCCCATGGACCCAAACATGCTATAAATGTAGTGTCCAGAGTGGGGTCACCAGACCTTCGAGTGTCTATGAATACATGCAGCAGCTGATAATACACAAACTCAAGGAAAGCACCCAATGAACCTCCCCTTACTGTCTAATGACAGGCGCAAGTCAAAACCTCTCACACACAAAGTGTACCCATTCCGTGTTGAAAATGTTTCTCTTCCTGGCTGAAAAAGCCGTTACGTTTCTGCACAGTCCCACAGTAACAGTCCCTTTCTCTGAAGAAGTAGTTGACAATGTAACATTACGTTTCTCTGTATCTCAGCAACTATACGGACAACATCAGTATTGCCAATGGAGTTAATCATCACACTCCAAGAACAGAATTGGAGGGAATATATTTCACTATAAATAGGGGCATATCAAGATTGAGGTGATATTCAGGAATAAGGGGAAAAGGGATTATGTTAGAAGAAGCTCCCTTTTTATTTTCCTTCTACTTCATCATCAGCTGTCCCTTTTGATTTTCATTTCTTTCCCTGTCTCTTTCTCTTTTACTCCCTGTTGCTGGACATTTCTCCATCCATTCAACTAACCTCCCTTTCACTCATCCAGCCATCTCTGGTAGAAATAATATTATTTGTCGGTTGATTTCAGTGTTGATGTAAGGTCACTAAACTTGCACCTGTATTTGTTTTTCTCCTGACAGAGGCTGCCATACTTGCTGAGATTCTCCAATATTTTCAGACGCTGGAGAATTTTATTTCAAATTTCCAGCATCCAAAGTTCCTTGGTTTATTTCACGTTTAATGTTGTTGTTTCACAGGATGTCAGCATCGCCAGCAATGGCAGCATTTTTTTTTCATCACTAACTGCCCTTGACTGTGAGGCCAATTTTCTGGATAATATGAAGCCACCATGTGGTCGTAGGTCTGAAGTCACAATTAGTTTCTTCACCAAAGGCCAGAAGTGAAATAATGAAAGAAATCCTGATGGTTCATGGTTGTCGTTAATAAAATGAGATTTTATTCCAATTTTCGTCATTCCAGTTTAACTTCTGTCATTGGCGGTGATAGTACTTGAAACAGTCCCTTTAAGTTCATAACCTATCCCTCTCAATTACCCGTCCAGTGACATTATTACTCTGATATGGGGTCCCTATTATGAAATAGCTGGAGAAGCAAGAACAAGTATGTATTCACAATATTTGCAATAGGAGGAGAGGTCACAAGAGAAGTCGAGCCGTAAAATCTGAAGATAACAAGGGGGAAGATGATGGCTAATTCAACAACAAAACTGAGGCAGAGCTGGAGACTGCGGATATTGCAGAGCTGGGTGTGGGCAGGTTTGATGGCAGAGAAAATATAGAGAAACAGTTGGGATTAAAACGAAGACTCAAGCATCTGAACAATTTTGTTCCTTCTTAGTTGTTTATGAGTGAGGAGTCTGAGATTGATGGAAATGAAGGGGATTGAACTGAAAATAGCAGTTTATGCATTTGTTAAATATTAATAACTGAAATAAATAACGATCACCAAAGTTTATAGAATTGACAAAGATAGGCTTACCAGGAACACCAATAATAGCGAGAATGGGATAGTAACCTGCTTGAATAATCATCAGTATGGCTTGTATCCGCAAGTCTAAAAATGCCCAATTCTGAGAAATCCAGAAAAGACCCAAAGATAAACTCCTGTCCATTGTTGGAACATTCCAGTCTAAAACATTCAGATTATGATCCATTATTGGAACATAACAGTCTAATGTTCTCAGGTTCTGATCCATTGTTGGAACATTCCAGTCTGTTGTTCTAAGAGTCTCTTCATCTCCCTCTCTCTGTGGCTGCTGATCCCAATCATCCTGAAGATTACGCTGCCGCTGATATTATGAGATAACAGGTTGAAGGAAGCCCCTTACTAGTAGAAGAGGAAATCCTCCAGTGACTCAGTTAAGGTCCATGGAGACTGACATCAATCACAGTCACTGTACAAACAGCCCCAATTAACCCCTTTCATAACAACTCTAATGTATGATACTTGGTCTTCCTGAGATGTTGACATCGCTGACTATTGGGCTAATGGCACATCTCCAATTGTAAAGTTAGAGATAAGGCAGAGAAATGATGCTTTCTCTTCACAAGCTCGATGATTCTCCTTCGCTTTGGCAGGGTCTGAATTGCTGTGCTCCCGAGGCCATTTGTGTCAGATCACCAGGTCTGCTGCATCCTTTGCCTTTAATTATTTATATTTGACTTTGACATTTATCTGCTGCAAATGTGTTGCTGGTCAAAGCACAGCAGGTTAGGCAGCATCTCAGGAATAGAGAATTCGACGTTTCGAGCATAAGCCCTTCATCAGGAATAAGAGAGAGAGAGCCAAGCCGGCTGAGATAAAAGGTAGGGAGGAGGGACTAGGGGGAGGGGCGATGGAGGTGGGATAGGTGGAAGGAGGTCAAGGTGAGGGTGATAGGCCGGAGTGGGGTGGGGGCGGAGAGGTCAGGAAGAGGATTGCAGGTTAGGAGGGCGGTGCTGAGTTGAGGGAACCGACTGAGACAAGGTGGGGGGAGGGGAAATGAGGAAGCTGGAGAAATCTGAATTCATACCTTGTGGTTGGAGGGTTCCCAGGCGGAAGATGAGGCGCTCCTCCTCCAGCCGTCGTGTAGTTGTGTTCTGCCGGTGGAGGAGTCCAAGGACCTGCATGTCCTCGGTGGAGTGGGAGGGGGAGTTAAAGTGTTGAGCCACGGGGTGATTGGGTTGGTTGGTTCGGGCGGCCCAGAGGTGTTCTCTGAAGCGTTCCGCAAGTAAGCGGCCTGTCTCACCAATATAGAGGAGGCCACATCGGGTGCAGCGGATGCAATAGATGATGTGTGTGGAGGTACAGGTGAACTTGTGGCGGATATGGAAGGATCCCTTGGGGCCTTGGAGGGAAGTGAGTGTGG